>NW_027174598.1:300000-397661 GCF_000390325.3 Nicotiana tomentosiformis
GATTCTTTAGGTCATATTTGATGCCCTGGAAAAATGTTAGGCAATCCGGTTTCAGGGGTCCCGGGCCCACTCGAAAGTCGTAGGCTAGAGCACACGAAAATATGGGAATCGGGCGGTATTCAAGTTTTTTGGTTGTAAAAAGCAAAATAACGAGGAACGGTCATGGCGGGGTGGTGACTATGGTTCCTTAGGTCGTAGTTGATAGCCCGGAAATATTTTAGGCGATTGGGATTCGGGGGGCCTGGACCCACTAGGAAGGCATGGGCTATTAGCACACGAATATATAGGAATCGGGCGGAATTCTAGTTTTTTGGCCAGAAAATGTAAAACAACGAGGAACTGCCATGGCGGGGCGGTGACTATGGTTCCTTAGGTCGAATTTGATGGCCCCGAATAATTTTAGGCGATCTGGGTCCGGGGGCCCGGACCCACTCGGAAGGCGTGGGCTATATAGCACACGAAAAAATGGGAATCATGCGAAATTCTAGGAATGGACACGGCGGGCGGTGACTATGGTTCCTTAGGTCGTATTTGATGGCTCCGAATAATTTTAAGTGATCGGGGTCCGGACCCACTCGGAGGTGATTATGGTTCCATAGGTCATATTTGATGGCCTGGAAAAATGTTAGGCAATCCAGTTTCGGGGGAGCCGGGCCCACTCGGAAGGCGTGGGCTAGAGCACATGAAAATATGGGAATCAGGCGAAATTCTAGTTTTTTGGTCCTAAAAAGCAAAACAACGAGGAACGGTCATGGCGGGGAGGTGACCATGGTTCCTTAGGTCGTATTTGATAGCCCGGAAAATTTTTAGGCGATAGGAGTCTGGGGGCCTGGACCCACTAGGAAGGCGTGGGCTATAGCACACGAATATATGGGAATCGGGCGGAATTCTAGTTTTTTGGCAGTAATACGCCAAACAACGAGCAATGGCCATGGCGGGGCGGTGACTATGGTTCCTTTGGTCGTATTTTATGGCCTGGAAAAATATTAGGCAATCCTGTTTCGGGGGACCCGGGCCCACTCGGAAGGCGTGGGCAACAGCACACGAAAATATGGGATTCGGGCAGAAATCTAGTTTTTTGGTCGTAAAAAGCAAAACAACGAGGAACGGTCATGGAGGGGTGGTGACTGTGGATCCTTCAGTCATATTTGATAGCCCAAATAAATTTTAGGCGATCGGGGTCCGGGGGGCCTAGGACCCACTCGCAAGGTATGGGCTACAGCACCCGAAAATATGGGAATCAAGAGAAATTCTTATTTTTTATCGTAAAACGCGAAACAACTAGGAACGGCCATGGCGGGGCAGTGACTATGGTTCCTTAGGTCGTATTTGATGGCCTGAAAAAATGTTAGGCAATCCGGTTTCGGGGGACCCGGGCCCACTCGGAAGGCGTGGGCTAGAGCACACGAAAATATGGGAATCGAGCGGAAATCTAGTTTTTTGGTCGTAAAAAGCAAAATAATGAGGAACTATCATGGCGGGGCAGCGACTATGGTTCCTTAGGTCGTATTTGATTGCTTGGAGAAATTTTAGGCAATCGGGGACAGGGGGCCCGGACCCACTAGGAAGGCGTGGGCTATAGCACACGAATATATGGGAATCGAGTGGAATTCTAGTTTTTTGGCAGTAAAATGCAAAATAACGAGGTACGGCCATGGCTGGGCGGTGACTATGGTTCCTTAGGTCATATTTGATGGCCTGGAAAAATGTAAGGCAATCCGATTTCGGACGACCCGGGCCCACTCGGAAGGTGTGGGCTAGAACACACAAAAATAAGGGAATCGGGCGGAATTGTACTTTTTTGTTCTTAAAATGCAAAACAACGAAGAACGGTCATGGCAGGGCGGAGACTATGGTTCCTTAGGTCGTATTTGATGGCTCGGAAAATTTTAGGCGATCGGAGTCCGGGTGCCCGGTCCCACTTGGAAGGCATGGCTATAGCACACGAAAATAAGGCAATTAGGCAAAATTCAAGTTTTTTGGCCGTAAAAAGCAAAACAATGAAGAACGGTCATGGCAAGGAGGTGGCTATGGTTCTTTAGGTCGTATTTTCTAGCCCGAAAAAAATTTAGGCGGTCAGTGTCCGGGTGCCCGAAGCCACTTGGAAGGCATGGCATATACACGAATATATGAGAATCGGGCAGAATTCTAGTTTTTTGGCCGTAAAACGCAAATCAACGAGAAACGGCCATGGCGGGGCAGTGACTATGGTTCCTCAGGTCGTATTTTATGGCCCTGAATAAATTTAGGCGATCGGGGTCCTGGGGCCAGGACCCACTCGGAAGGCATGGGCTATGGCACACGAAAATATGGGAATCAGGCGAAATTCTAGTTTTTTGGCCGTAAAATACAAAACAACGAGCGCGGCCATGGCGGTGTGGTGAATATCGTTCCTTAGGTCATATTTGATGGCCCGGAATATTTAGGTGGTTGATATCCACGGGGCCCGGACCCACTCGGAAGGTGTGGGCTAGCACATGAATATATGGGAATCGGGCGGAATTCTAGTTTTTTGGCCATAAAACACGAAACAACCAGGAACGGCCATGGCGGGGCTGTGACAATGGTTCCTTAGGTCCTATTTGATGGCCTGGACTATGTTAGGCAATCCGGTTTTGGGGGACCCGGGCCCACTCGAAAGGTGTGGGTTAGAGCACACGAAAATATGGGAATCGAGCGGAATTCTAGTTTTTTGGTCGTAAAAAGCAAAACAATGAGGAACGGGCATGGCGGGGCGGTGACTATGGTTCCTTAGGTCGTATTTGATTTCTTGGAGAAATTTTAGGCAATCGGGGACCGGGGGCCCGGACCCACTAGGAAGGCGTGGGCTATATAGCACACGAATATGTGGGAATCGAGTGGAATTCTAGTTTTTTGGCAGTAAAATGCAAAACAACGAGGAACGTCCATGGTGGGGTGGTGACTGTGGTTCCTTAGGTCGAATTTGATGGCTTCGAATAATTAAGCGATCGGGGTCCGGGGGCTCGGACCCACTCGGAAGGCATGGGCTATAGCACACGAAAATATGGGAATCGGGCGAAATTCTAGTTTTTTGGCTGTAAAATGCAAAACAACGATGAACGGTCATGGCGGGACGGTGGCAATGGTTCCTTAGGTAGTATTTGATAGCTTGGAAAATGTTTAGGCGATAGAGTTCCGGGGGCTCCGGACCCACTCGGAAGGAGTGGGCTATAGCACACGACAATATGAGAATCGGGCGAAATTCTAGTGTTTTGGCCGTAAAATGCAAAACAACGAGGAACGGCCATGGCGGGGCGGTGACTATGGTTCCTTAGGTCGTATTTCATGGCCCGAAATAATTTTAGGCGGTCGATCTCCGGGGGGCCCGGACCCACTAGGAAGGCGTGGGCTATAGCACACGAATATATGGGAATCAGGCGGAATTCTAGGTTTTTGGCTGTAAAACGCAAAACAACGAGGAACGGCCACGGCGAGGCGGTGACTATGGTTCCTTAGGTCGTATTTGATGGCCTGGAAAAATGTTAGGCAATCCGGTTTTGGGGGACCTGGGCCCACTCGGAAGGCGTGTGCTAGGCACACGAAAATATGGGAATCGGGCAGAATTTTAGTTTTTTGGTCAAAAAAAGCAAAACAACGAGGAACGGTCATGGCGGGGCAGTGACTATGGTTTCTTAGGTCGTATTTGATTGCTTGGAGAAATTTTAGGCAATCGGGGACCGAGGGCCCGGAACCACTAGGAAGGCGTGGGCTATAGCACACGAATATATGGAAATCGGGCGGAATTTTAGTTTTTTGGCCGTAAAATGCAAAAACACGAGGAACGGCCATGGCGAGGCGGTGACTATGGTTCCTTTGGTCGTATTTGATGGCCTGGAAAAATATTAGGCAATCCGGTTTCGGGGGACCCAGGCCCACTCGGAAGGCGTGGGCAAGAGCACACGAAAATATGGGAATCGGGCGGAAATCTAGTTTTTTGGCCGTAAAATGAAAACAATAAGGAACGGACACGGCGGGCGGTGACTATGGTTCCTTAGGTCGTATTTGATGGCTCGGAATAATTTTATGTGATCGGGGTCCGGACCCACTCGGAGGTGATTATGGTTCCTCGGGTCATATTTGATGGCCTGAAAAAATGTTAGGCAATCCAGTTTCGGGGGAGCCGGGCCCACTCGGAAGGCGTGGGCTAGAGCACATGAAAATATGGGAATCGGACGGAATTCTTGTTTTTTGGTTGTAAAAAGCAAAACAACGAGGAACGGTCATGGCGGGGAGGTGACTATGGTTCCTTAGGTCGTATTTGATAGCCCGGAAAATTTTTAGGCGATAGGAGTCTGGGGGCCCAGACCCACTAGGAAGGCGTGGGCTATAGCACACGAATATATGGGAATCGGGCGGAATTCTAGTTTTTTGGCCGTAATACGCCAAACAACGAGGAATGGCCATGGCGGGGTGGTGACTATGGTTCCTTTGGTCGTATTTGAAGGCCTGGAAACATATTAGGCTATCCGGTTTCTAGGGACCCGGGCCCACTCGGAAGGCGTGGGCAAGAGCACACGAAAATATGGGAATCGGGCAGAAATATAATTTTTTGGTCGTAAAAAGCAAAACAACGAGGAACGGTCATGGAGGGGTGGTGACTGTGGATCCTTCAGTCATATTTGATAGCCCAAATAAATTTTAGGCGATCGGGGTCCGGGGGGCCTAGGACCCACTCGGAAGGTATGGGCTATAGCACCCGAAAATATGGGAATCAAGAGAAATTCTAGTTTTCTGATCGTAAAACACGAAAGAACTAGGAACGGCAATGGCGGGGCGGTGACTGTGGTTCCTTAGGTCGTATTTGATGGCCTGGAAAAATGTTAGGCAATCCGGTTTCGGGGGACCCGGGCCCACTCGGAAGGCGTGGGCTAGAGCACACGAAAATATGGGAATCGAGCGGAATTCTAGTTTTTTGGTCGTAAAAAGCAAAATAATGAGGAACTGTCATGGCGGGGCAGTGACTATGGTTCCTTAGGTCGTATTTGATTGCTTGGAGAAATTTTAGGCAATCGGTGACCGGGGGCCCGGACCCACTAGGAAGGCGTGGGCTATAGCACACGAATATATGGGAATCGAGTGGAATTCTAGTTTTTTGGCAGTAAAATGCAAAACAACGAGGTACGGCCATGGCGGGGCGGTGACTATGCTTCCTTAGGTCGTATTTGATGGCCTGGAAAAATGTAAGGCAATCCGATTTCGGAGGACCCGGGCCCACTCGGAAGGCGTGGGCTAGAACACACAAAAATAAGGGAATCGGGCGGAATTGTACTTTTTTGTTCTTAAAATGCAAAACAACGAGGAACGGTCATGGCAGGGCGGAGACTATGGTTCCTTAGGTCGTATTTGATGGCTCAGAAAATTTTAGGCGATTGGAGTCCGGGGACCCGGTCCCACTTGGAAGGCGTGGCTAGAGCACACGAAAATAAGGCAATCAGGCAAAATTCAAGTTTTTTGGCCGTAAAAAGCAAAACAACGAAGAACGGTCATGGCAGGGAGGTGGCTATGGTTCTATAGGTCATATTTGCTAGCTCAGAAAAAATTTAGGCGGTCAGTGTCCGGGTGCCCGGAGCCACTTGGAAGGCATGGCATATACACGAATATATGAGAATCGGGCGGAATTCTAGTTTTTTGGCCGTAAAACGCAAATCAACGAGAAACGGCCATGGTGGGGCGGTGACTATGGTTCCTTAGGTCGTATTTTATGGCCCTGAATAATTTTAGGCGATCGGGGTCCTGGGGCCAGGACCCACTCGGAAGGCATGGGCTATGGCACACGAAAATATGGGAATCAGGCGAAATTCTAGTTTTTTGGCCGTAAAATACAAAACGAGGGCGGCCATGGCGGGGTTGTGACTATGGTTCCTTAGGTCATATTTGATGGCCCGGAATAATTTTAGGTGGCCGATATCCACGGGGCCCGGACCCACTCGGAAGGTGTGGGCTAGCACACGAATATATGGGAATCGGGCGGAATTCTAGTTTTTTGGCCGTAAAATACGAAAAAACCAGGAACGGCCATGGTGGGGCGGTGACAATGGTTCATTAGGTCCTATTTGATGGCCTGGAAAAATGTTAGGCAATCCGGTTTCGAGGGACCCGGGCCCACTCGGAAGGCGTGGGCTAGAGCACACAAAAATATGGTAATCGAGCGGAATTCTAGTTTTTTGATCGTAAAAAGCAAAACAATGAGGAACGGTCATGGCGGGGTGGTGACTATGGTTCCTTAGGTCGTATTTGATTGCTTGGAGAAATTTTAGGCAATCGGAGACCGGGGGCCCGGACCCACTAGGAAGGCGTGGGCTATATAGCACACGAATATATGGGAATCGAGTGGAATCCTAGTTATTTGGCAGTAAAATGCAAAACAACGAGGAACGGCCATGGCAGGGAGGTGACTAAGGTTCCTTAGGTCATATTTGATGGCCCCGAATATTTTTAGGCGATCAGGGTGAGGGGGGCCGGACCCACTCGGAAGGAATGGGCTATAGTACACAAAAATATGGGAATCGAGAGAAATTCTAGTTTTTTGGCTGTAAAATGTAAAACAATGAGGAACGGCCACGGCGTGGCGGTGACTATGGTTCCTTAGGTTGTATTTGATGGCTCATAAAAATTTTAGGCGATCGGGGTCCGGGGGGCCAGGTCCCACTCGGAAGGCGTGGGCTATTAGCACACGAATATATGGGAATCGGGCGGAATTCTAGTTTTTTGGAAGTAAAACACAAAACAACGAGGAACTGCCATGGCGGGGCGGTGACTATGGTTCCTTAGGTCGAATTTGATGTCCCTGAATAATTTAGGCGATCGGGGTCCGGGGGCCCGGATCCACTCGGAAGGCATGGGCTATATAGCACACGAAAAAATTGGAATCTGGCAAAATTCTAGGATTTGGCCGTAAAATGCAAAACAACGAGGAACGGCCACGGCGGGGCGGTGACTATGGTTCCTTAGGTCGTATTTGATGGCCCGGAATAATTTTAGGCGATCGGGGTCCGGGGGGACCGGACCCACTCGGAAGGCGTGGGCTAGATATAGCACACGAATATTTGGGAATCGGACGGAATTTTACTTTTTTGGCCATAAAACGCAAAACAATGAGGAACGGCCATGGCGGGGCGGTGACTATCATTCTTTAGGTCATATTTGATGGCCTGGAAAAATGTTAGGCAATCCGGTTTCAGGGGACCCGGGCCCGCTCGGAAGGCGTGGGCTAGAGCACACGAAAATATGGGAATCGGGCGATATTCTAGTTTTTTGGTCGTAAAAAGCAAAATAACGAGGAACGGTCATGGCGGGGCGGTGACTATGGTTCCTTAGGTCATAGTTGATAGCCCGGAAATATTTTAGGCGATTAGGATCCGGGGGGCCCGGACCCACTAGGAAGGCGTGGGCTATTAGCACACGAATATATGGGAATCGGGCGGAATTCTAGTTTTTTGGCCGGAAAACGTAAAACAACGAGGAACTGCCATGGCGGGGCGGTGACTATGGTTCCTTAGGTCGAATTCGATGGCCCCGAATAATTTTAGGCGATCTGGGTCCGGGGGCCTGGACCCACTCGGAAGGCGTGGGCTATATAGCACACGAAAAAATGGGAATCGGGCGAAATTCTAGTTTGTTGGCCGTAAAATGAAAACAATAAGGAACGGACACGGCGGGCGGTGACTATGGTTCCTTAGGTCGTATTTTATGGCTCGGAATAATTTTATGTGATCGGGGTCCGGACCCACTCGGAGGTGATTATGGTTCCTTAGGTCATATTTGATGTCCTGGAAAAATGTTAGGCAATCCAGTTTCGGGGGAGCCGAGCCCACTCGGAAGGCGTGGGCTAGAGCACATGAAAATATGGGAATCGGGCGAAATTCTAGTTTGTTGGCCGTAAAATGAAAACAATAAGGAACGGACACGGCGGGCGGTGACTATGGTTCCTTAGGTCGTATTTGATGGATCGTAAAAAGTTTAGGCGATTGGGGTCCGGGGGGCCAGGTCCCACTCGGAAGGCGTGGGCTTTTAGCACACGAATATATGGGAATCGGGCGGAATTCTAGTTTTTTGGAAGTAAAACGCAAAACAACGAGGAACTGCCATGGCGGGGCGGTGACTATGGTTCCTTAGGTCGAATTTGATGTCCCCGAATAATTTAGGCGATCGGGGTCTGGGGGCCCGAATCCACTCGGAAGGCATGGGCTATATAGCACATGAAAAAATTGGAATTGTGCGAAATTCTACTTTTTTGGCCGTAAAATGCAAAACAACGAGGAACGGCCACGGCGGGGCGGTGACTATGGTTCCTTAGGTCGTATTTGATGGCCCGGAATAATTTTAGGCGATCGGGGTCCGGGGGGACCGGACCCACTCGGAATGCGTGGGCTAGATATAGCTCACAAATATTTGGGAATCGGACGGAATTTTAATTTTTTGGCCGTAAAACGCAAATCAATGAGGAACGGCCATGGCGGGGCGGTGACTATGATTCTTTAGGTCATATTTGATGCCCTGGAAAAATGTTAGGCAATCCGGTTTCAGGGGACCCGGGCCCACTCGGAAGTCGTGGGCTAGAGCACACGAAAATATGGGAATCGGGCGGTATTCAAGTTTTTTGGTCGTAAAAAGCAAAATAACGAGGAACGGTCATGGCGGGGCGGTGACTATGGTTCCTTAGGTCGTAGTTGATAGCCCGGAAATATTTTAGGCAATTGGGATCCGAGGGGCCCGGACCCACTAGAAAGGCGTGGGCTATTAGCACACGAATATATGGGAATCGGGCGGAATTCTAGTTTTTTGGCCGGAAAACGTAAAACAACGAGGAACTGCCATGGCGGGGCTGTGACTATGGTTCCTTAGGTCGAATTTGATGGCCCCGAATAATTTTAGGCGATCTGGGTCCGGGGCCCCGGACCCACTCGGAACGCGTGGGCTATATATCACACGAAAAAATGGGAATCGGGCAAAATTCTAGTTTGTTGGCCGTAAAATGAAAACAACAAGGAACAGACACGGCGGGCGGTGACTATGGTTCCTTAGGTCGTATTTTATGGCTCGGAATAATTTTATGTGATCGGGGTCCGGACCCACTCGGAGGTGATTATGGTTCCTTAGGTCATATTTGATGGCCTGGAAAAATGTTAGGCAATCCAGTTTCGGGGGAGCCGAGCCCACTCGGAAGGCGTGGGCTAGAGCACATGAAAATATGGGAATCAGGCGAAATTCTAGTTTGTTGGCCGTAAAATGAAAACAACAAGGAACGGACACGGCGGGCGGTGACTATGGTTCCTTAGGTTGTATTTGATGGATCGTAAAAGGTTTAGGCGATTGGGGTGCAGGGGGCCAGGTCCCACTCGGAAGGCGTGGGCTATTAGCACACGAATATATGGGAATCAGGCGGAATTCTAGTTTTTTGGAAGTAAAACGCAAAACAACGAGGAACTGCCATGGCGGGGCGGTGACTATGGTTCCTTAGGTCGAATTTGATGTCCCCAAATAATTTAGGCGATCGGGGTCCGGGGGCCCGGATCCACTCGGAAGGCATGGGATATATAGCACACGAAAAAATTGGAATCGGGCGAAATTCTAGTTTTTTGGCCGTAAAATGCAAAACAACGAGGAACGGCCACGGCGGGGCGGTGACTATGGTTCCTTAGGTCGTATTTGATGGCCCGGAATAATTTTAGGCGATCGGGGTCCGGGGGGACCGGACCCACTCGGAAGGCGTGGGCTAGATATAGCACACGAATATTTGGGAATCGGACGGAATTTTAATTTTTTGGCCGTAAAACGCAAAACAACGAGGAACGGCCATGGCGGGGCGGTGACTATGATTCTTTAGGTCATATTTGATGCCCTGGAAAAATGTTAGGCAATCCGGTTTCAGGGGACCCGAGCCCACTCGGAAGTCGTGGGCTAGAGCACACGAAAATATGGGAATCGGGCGGTAGTCAAGTTTTTTGGTCGTAAAAAGCAAAATAACGAGGAACGGTCATGGCGGGGCGGTGACTATGGTTCCTTAGGCCATAGTTGATAGCCCGGAAATATTTTAGGCGATTAGGATCAGGGGGGCCCGGACCCACTAGAAAGGCGTGGGCTATAGCACACGAATATAAGGAAATCGGGCGGAATTCTAGTTTTTTGGCCGTAATACGCCAAACAACGAGGAATGGCCATGGCGGGGCAGTGACTATGGTTCCTTTGGTCATATTTGATGGCCTAGAAAAATATTAGGCAATCCGGTTTCGGGGGACCCGGGCCCACTCGGAAGGCGTGGGCAAGAGCACACGAAAATATGGGAATCGGGCAGAAATCTAGTTTTTTGGTCGTAAAAAGTAAAACAACGAGGAACGGTCATGGAGGGGTGGTGACTGTGGTTCCTTCAGTCATATTTGATAGCCCAAATAAATTTTAGGCGATCGGGGTCCGGGGGGCCTAGGACCCACTCGGAAGGTATGGGCTACAGCACCCGAAAATATGGGAATCAAGAGAAATTCTAGTTTTTTGATCGTAAAACGCGAAACAACTAGGAACAGCCATGGCGGGGCGGTGACTATGGTTCCTTAGGTCGTATTTGATGGCCTGGAAAAATGTTAGGCAATCCGATTTCGGGGGACCCGGGCCCACTCGGAAGGCGTGGGCTAGAGTACACGAAAATATGGGAATCGAGCGGAATTCTAGTTTTTTGGTCGTAAAAAGCAAAACAATGAGGAACTATCATGGCGGGGCAGTGACTATGGTTCCTTAGGTCGTATTTGATTGCTTGGAGAAATTGTAGGCAATCGGGGACAGGGGGCCCGGACCCACTAGGAAGGCGTGGGCTATAGCACACGAATATATGGGAATCGAGTGGAATTCTAGTTTTTTGGCAGTAAAATGCAAAATAACGAGGTACGGCCATGGCGGGGCAGTGACTATGGTTCCTTAGGTCGTATTTGATGGCCTGGAAAAATGTAAGGCAATCCAATTTCGGAGGACCCGGGCCCACTCGGAAGGCGTGGGCTAGAACACACAAAAATAAGGGAATCGGGCGGAATTGTACTTTTTTGTTCTTAAAATGCAAAACAACGAAGAACGGTCATGGCAGGGCGGAGACTATGGTTCCTTAGGTCGTATTTGATGGCTCGGAAAATTTTAGGCGATCGGAGTCTGGGAGCCCGGTCCCACTTGGAAGGCGTGGCTATAGCACACGAAAATAAGGCAATCAGGCAAAATTAAAGTTTTTTGGCCGTAAAAAGCAAAACAACGAAGAACGGTCATGGCAGGGAGGTGGCTATGGTTCTTTAGGTCGTATTTGCTAGCCCGGAAAAAATTTAGGCGGTCAGTGTCCGGGTGCCCGGAGCCACTTGGAAGGCATGGCATATACACGAATATATGAGAATCGGGCGGAATTCTAGTTTTTTGGCCGTAAAACGCAAATCAACGAGAAACGGCCATGGCGGGGTGGTGACTATGGTTCCTTAGGTCGTATTTTATGGCCCTGAATAATTTTAGGCGATCGGGGTCCTGGGGCCAGGACCCACTCGGAAGGCATGGGCTATGGCACACGAAAATATGGGAATCAGGCGAAATTCTAGTTTTTTGGCTGTAAAATACAAAACAACGAGGGCGGCCATGGCGGGGTGGTGACTATGGTTCCTTAGGTCATATTTGATGGCCCGGAATAATTTTAGGTGGTCGATATCCACGGGGCCCGGACCCACTCGGAAGGTGTGGGCTAGCACATGAATATATGGGAATCGGGCGGAATTCTAGTTTTTTGGCCGTAAAACACGATACAACCAGGAACGGCCATGGCGGGGCGATGACAATGGTTCCTTAGGTCCTATTTGACGGCCTGGAATATGTTAGGCAATCCGGTTTTGGGGGACCCGGGCCTACTCGGAAGGCGTGGGCTAGAGCACACGAAAATATGGGAATCGAGCGGAATTCTAGTTTTTTGGTCGTAAAAAGCAAAACAATGAGGAACGGTCATGGCGGGGCGGTGACTATGGTTCCTTAGGTCGTATTTGATTTCTTGGAGAAATTTTAGGCAATCAGGGACCGGAGGCCCGGACCCACTAGGAAGGCGTGGGCTATATAGCACACGAATATATGGGAATCGAGTGGAATTCTAGTTTTTTGGCAGTAAAATGCAAAACAACGAGGAACGGCCATGGTGGGGCGGTGACTGTGGTTCCTTAGGTCGAATTTGATGGCTTCGAATAATTTTAGGCGATCGGGGTCCGGGGGCTCGGACCCACTCAGAAGGCATGGGCTATAGCACACAAAAATATGAGAATCGGGCGAAATCTAGTTTTTTGGCCGTAAAATGCAAAACAACGATGAACGGCCATGGCGGGGAGGTGACTATGGTTCCTTAGGTCGTATTTGATGGCCCCGAATATTTTTAGGCGATCAGGGTGAGGGGGCCCGGACCCACTCGGAAGGCATGGGCTATAGTACACGAAAATATGGGAATTGGGAGAAATTCTAGTTTTTTGGCTGTAAAATGCAAAACAACGAGGAACGGCCACGGCGGGGTGGTGACTATGGTTCCTTAGGTTGTATTTGATGGATCGTAAAATGTTTAGGCGATCGGGGTCCGGAGGTCCAGGTCCCACTCGAAAGGCGTGGGCTATTAGCACACGAATATATGGGAATAGGGCGGAATTCTAGTTTTTTGGAAGTAAAACGCAAAACAACGAGGAACTGCCATGGCGGGGCGGTGACTATGGTTCCTTAGGTCGAATTTGATGTCCCCGAATAATTTAGGCGATCGGGGTCCGGGGGCCCGGATCCACTCGGAAGGCATGGGCTATATAGCACACGAAAAAATTGGAATCGGGCGAAATTCTAGTTTTTTAAACAACGAGGAACTGCCATTACAGGGCGGTGACTATTGTTCCTTAGGTCGAATTTGATGGCCTCGAATAATTTTAGGCGATCGGGGTCCGGGGGCTCGGACCCACTCGGAAGGCATGAGCTATAGCACACGAAAATATGGGAATCGAGCGAAATTCTAGTTTTTTGGCCGTAAAATGCAAAACAACGATGAACGGCCATGGCGGGGAGGTGACTATGGTTCCTTAGGTCGTATTTGATGGCCCGAATATTTTTAGACGATCAGGGTGAGGGGGCCCGGACCCACTCGGAAGGCATGGGCTATAGTACACGAAAATATGGGAATCGGGAGAAATTCTAGTTTTTTGGCTGTAAAATGCAAAACAACGAGGAACGGCCACGGCGGGGCGGTGACTATGGTTCCTTAGGTTGTATTTGATGGCTCGTAAAAAGTTTAGGCGATCGTGGTGCGGGGGGCCAGGTCCCACTCAGAAGGCCTGGGCTATTAGCACACGAATATATGGGAATCGGGCGGAATTCTAGTTTTTTGGAAGTAAAACGCAAAACAACGAGGAACGGCCACGGCAGGGAGGTGACTATGGTTCCTTAGGTCGTATTTGATGGCCCGGAATAATTTTAGGCGATCGGGGTCCAGGGTGACCGAACCCACTCGAAAGGCGTGGGCTAGATATAGCACATGAATATTTGGGAATCAGACGGAATTTTAATTTTTTGGCCATAAAACGCAAAACAACGAGGAACGGCCATGGCGGGGAGGTGACTATGGTTCCTTAGGTCGTATTTGATGGCCCGGAATTTTAGGCGATCGGGGTCCAGGGGGACCAGACCCACTCGAAAGGCGTGGTCTAGATATAGCACACGAATATTTGGGAATCGGACGGAATTTTAATTTTTTGGCCATAAAACGCAAAACAACGAGGAACGGCCATGGCGGGGCGGTGACTATGATTCTTTAGGTCATATTTGATGTCCTGGAAAAATGTTAGGCAATCCGGTTTCAGGGGACCCGGGCCCACTCGGAAGGTGTGGGCTAGAGCAGATGAAAATATGGGAATCGGGCGGTATTCTAGTTCTTTGGTCGTAACAAGCAAAATAACGAGGAACGGTCATGGTGGGGCGGTGACTATGGTTCCTTAGGTCGTAGTTGATAGCTCGGAAATATTTTAGGCGATTGGGATCCGGGGGGCCCGGACCCATTAGGAAGGCGTGGGCTATTAGCACACGAATATATGGGAATCAGGCGGAATTCTAGTTTTTTGGCCGGAAAACATAAAACAACGAGGAACTGCCATGGCGGGGCGGTGACTATGGTTCCTTAGGTCGAATTTGATGGCCCCGAATAATTTTAGGAGATCTGGGTCCGGGGGCCCGGACCCACTCGGAAGGCGTGGGCTATATTGCACACGACAAAATGGGAATTGGGTGAAATTCTAGTTTGTTGGCCGTAAAATGAAAACAACAAGGAACGGACACGGCTGGCGGTGACTATGGTTCCTTAGGTCGTATTTGATGGCTCAGAATAATTTTAGGTGATCGAGGTCCGGACCCACTCGGAGGTGATTATAGTTCCTTAGGTCATATTTGATGGCCTGGAAAAATGTTAGGCAATCCAGTTTCGGGGGAGCCGAGCCCACTCGGAAGGCGTGGGCTAGAGCACATGAAAATATGGGAATCGGGCGGAATTCTAGTTTTTTGGTCGTAAAAAGCAAAACAACGAAGAACGGTCATGGCGGGGAGGTGACTATGGTTCTTTAGGTCGTATTTGATAGCCCGGAAAATTTTTAGGCGATAGGAGTCTGGGGGCCCGGACCCACTAGGAAGGTGTGGGCTATAGCACACGAATATATGGGAATCCGGCGGAATTCTAGTTTATTGGCCGTAATACGCCAAACAACGAGGAATGGCCATGGCGGGGCGGTAACTATGGTTCCTTAGGTCGTATTTGATGGCCTGGAAAAATGTAAGGTAATCCGATTTTGGGGGACCCGGGCCCACTCGAAAGGCGTGGGCTAGAGCACACGAAAATATGGGAATCAGGCGGAATTTTAGTTTTTTGGTCGTAAAAAGCAAAACAAACCGGAACGATCATGGTGGGGCGGTGACTATAGTTCCTAAGGTCGTATTTGATAGCCCAGAAATATTTTAGGCGATCGGGGTCCGGGGGGCCCAGACCCACTCGGAAGGCATGGGCAATTGCACACGAAAATATGGCAGTCACGAGAAATTCTAGTTTATTGGACGTACAAAGCAAAACAACGAGGAACGGTTATGGCGGGGAGGTGACTATGGTTCCTTAGGTCGAAGTGGATCGCCCAAAAAATTTTTAGGCGATCGGGGTACGGGGGCCCGGACCCACTCGAAAGGCGTGGGCTATAGCACATGAAACTATGGAAATCGGGCGGAATTATAGTTTTTTGGCCGTAACATGCAAAACAACGAGGAACGGCAATGGCGGGGAGGTGACTATGGTTCCTTAGGTTGTATTTGATGGCCTCAAAAAATGTAAGGTAATCCGATTTCGGGGAACCAGGGACCACTCGGAAGGAGTGGGCTAGCACACGAAAATATGGGAATCGGGCGAAATTCTAGTTTTTTGGCCGTAAAATGCAAAACAACGAGGAACGGCAATGGCTGGGAGGTGACTATGGTTCCTTAGGTCGTATTTGATGGCCTGGAATCATTTTAGGCAATCCGATTTCGGGGGACCCGGGCCCACTCGGAAGGCGTGGGCTCGAACGCACGAAAATATGGGAATCAAGGGAAATTCTTGTTTTTTGGTCGTAAAAAGCAAAACAACGAGGAACGGTCATGGCGGGGCGGTGACTTTGGTTCCTTAGGTTGTATTTGATAGCTCGAAAAAATTTTAGGCGATCGGGGTCTGGGGGCCCGGACCCTTTAGGAAGGCGTGGGCTATAGCCTACGAATATATGAGAATCGGGCGGAATTCTAGTTTTTTGGCCGTAATATGCAAAACAACGAGGAACGGCAATGGCGGGGCGGTGACTATGGTTCCTGAGGTCATATTTGATGGCCTGGAAAAATGTAAGGTAATTCGGTTTCGGGGGACCCGAGCCCACTCGGAAGGCGTGGGCTAGAGCACACGAAAATATGGGAATCAAGCAGAATTCTAGTTTTTTTATCGTAAAAACCAAAACAACGAGGAACGGTCATGGCGGGGCGGTGACTATGATTCCTTAGGTCGTATTTGATAGCCCGGAAACATTTTAGGCGATCGGGGTCCGGGGGGCCCAGACCCACTCGGAAGTCATGGGCTAATGCACACGAAAATATGGAAATCACGCGAAATTCTAGTTTTTTGGACGTACAAAGCAAAAAAATGAGGAACGATCATAGCGGGGCGGTGACTATGGTTCCTTCGGTCGAAGTTCATGGCCCGAAAATATTTTAGGCGATCGGGGTCCGGGGGCCCGGACCCACTAGGAAGGCGTGGGCTATACCACACGAAAATATGGGAATCAGACGGAATTCTAGTTTTTTGGCCGTAAAATGCTAAACAACGAGCAAAGGCCATGGCAGTGCGGTGACTATGGTTCCTTAGGTCGTATTTGATGGCCTAAAATAATTTTATGCGATCGGGGTCCGGGGGCCCGGACCCACTCGGAAGGCATGGACTTATATAGCACACGAAAATATGGGAATCGGGCAAAATTCTAGTTTTTTTGCCGTAAAATAAAAAACAACGAGGAACGGCCATGACTGGGCAGTAACTATGGTTCCTTAGGTCGTATTGGATTGCCCGAAAAAGTGTTAGGCGAAACGGGTCCGGGGGGCCCGGACCCACTAGGAAGGCGTGGGCGCACACGAAAATATGGGAATCGGGCGAAATTCTAGTTTTTTGGCCGTAAAACGCAAAACAACGAGGAACGGCCATGGCGGGGCAGTGACTATGGTTCCTTAGGTCGTATTTGATGGCCAGGAAAATTTTTAGGAAATCCGATTTCGGGGGACCCGGGCCCACTCTGAAGGCGTGGGCTAGAGCACATGAAAATATGGGAATCAGGCGGAGTTCTAGTTTTTTGGTTGAAAAAAGAAAAACAACGATGAACGGTCATGGCGGGGCGGTGAATATGGTTCCTAAGGTCGTATTTCATTGCTCGGAAAAGTTTTAGGCAAAACGGGTCCGGGGGGCCCGGACCCACTAGGAAGGCGTGGGCTATAGCACACGAAAATATGGGAATCGGGCGAAATTCTAGTTTTTTGGCCGTAAAACGCAAAACAACGAGGAACGGCCATGGCGAGACAGTGACTATGGTTCCTTAGGTCGTATTTGATAGCCAGGAAAAATGTTAGGCAACCCTGTTTCGGGGGACCCGGGCCCACTCGGAAGGCGTGGGCTAGAGCACACAAAAATATGGGATTCGGGCGGAATTCTAGTTTTTTGGTTGTAATAAGCAAAACAACGAGGAACGGTCATGGCGGGGCGGTGATTATGGTTCCTAAGGTCGTATTGGATTGCTCGGAAAAGTTTTAGGCGAAACGGGTCTGGGGGGCCCGGACCCACTAGGAAGGCGTGGGCTATAGCACACGAAAATATGGGAATCGGGCGAAATTCTAGTTTTTTGGCCGTAAAACGCAAAACAACGAGGAATGGCCATGGCGGGGCAGTGACTATGGTTCCTTAGGTCGTATTTGATGGCCAGGAAAATTTTTAGGAAATCCGATTTCGGGGGACCCGGGCCCACTCTGAAGGCGTGGGCTTGAGCACACGAAAATAAGGGAATCAGGCGGAGTTCTAGTTTTTTGGTTGAAAAACGAAAAACAACGATGAACGGTCATGGCGGTGTGGTGACTATGGTTCCTTAGATCGTATTTGATAGCCCAAATAAATTTTAGGCGATCGGGGTTTGGGGGGCCCGGACCCACTCGGAAAGAGTGGGCTAGCACACGGAAATATGGGAATCGGGCAAAATTCTAGTGTTTTGGCCGTAAAATGCAAAACAACGAGGAACGGCAATGGCGGGGAGGTGACTATAGTTCCTTAGGTCGTATTTGATGGCCTGGAAAAATGTTAGGCAACCCTGTTTCGGGGGACCCGGGCCCACTCGGAAGGCGTGGGCTAGAGCACACAAAAATATGGGATTCGGGCGGAATTCTAGTTTTTTGGTTGTAATAAGCAAAACAACGAGGAACGGTCATGGCGGGACGGTGATTATGGTTCCTAAGGTCGTATTGGATTGCTCGGAAAAGTTTTAGCCAAAACGGGTCCGGGGGGCCCGGACCCACTAGGAAGGCGTGGGCTATAGCACACGAAAATATAGGAATCGGGCGAAATTCTAGTTTTTTGGCCGTAAAACGCAAAACAACGAGGAACGGCCATGGCGGGGCAGTGACTATGGTTCCTTAGATCGTATTTGATGGCCAGGAAAATTTTTAGGAAATCCGATTTCGGGGGACCCGGGCCCACTCTGAAGGCGTGGGCTAGAGCACACAAAAATAAGGGAATCAGGCGGAGTTCTAGTTTTTTGGTTGAAAAAAGAAAAACAACGATGAACGGTCATGGCGGGGCGGTGAATATGGTTCCTAAGGTCGTATTTCATTGCTCGGAAAAGTTTTAGGCAAAACGGGTCCGGGGGGCCCGGACCCACTAGGAAGGCGTGGGCTATAGCACACGAAAATATGGGAATCGGGCGAAATTCTAGTTTTTTGGCCGTAAAACGCAAAAAAACGAGGAACGGCCATGGCGAGACAGTGACTATGGTTCCTTAGGTCGTATTTGATAGCCAGGAAAAATGTTAGGCAACCCTGTTTCGGGGGACCCGAGCCCACTCGGAAGGCGTGGGCTAGAGCACACAAAAATATGGGATTCGGGCGGAATTCTAGTTTTTTGGTTGTAATAAGCAAAACAACGAGGAACGGTCATGGCGGGGCGGTGATTATGGTTCCTAAGGTCGTATTGGATTGCTCGGAAAAGTTTTAGGCGAAACGGGTCTGGGGGGCCCGGACCCACTAGGAAGGCGTGGGCTATAGCACACGAAAATATGGTAATCGGGCGAAATTCTAGTTTTTTGGCCGTAAAACGCAAAACAACGAGGAATGGCCATGGCGGGGCAGTGACTATGGTTCCTTAGGTCGTATTTGATGGCCAGGAAAATTTTTAGGAAATCCGATTTCGGGGGACCCGGGCCCACTCTGAAGGCGTGGGCTTGAGCACACGAAAATAAGGGAATCAGGCGGAGTTCTAGTTTTTTGGTTGAAAAACGAAAAACAACGATGAACGGTCATGGCGGTGTGGTGACTATGGTTCCTTAGATCGTATTTGATGGCCCAAATAAATTTTAGGCGATCGGGGTTTGGGGGGCCCGGACCCACTCGGAAAGAGTGGGCTAGCACACGGAAATATGGGAATCGGGCAAAATTCTAGTGTTTTGGCCGTAAAATGCAAAACAACGAGGAACGGCAATGGCGGGGAGGTGACTATAGTTCCTTAGGTCGTATTTGATGGCCTGGAAAAATGTTAGGCAACCCTGTTTCGGGGGACCCGGGCCCACTCGGAAGGCGTGGGCTAGAGCACACAAAAATATGGGATTCGGGCGGAATTCTAGTTTTTTGGTTGTAATAAGCAAAACAACGAGGAACGGTCATGGCGGGGCGGTGATTATGGTTCCTAAGGTCGTATTGGATTGCTCGGAAAAGTTTTAGGCAAAACGGGTCCGGGGGGCCCGGACCCAGTAGGAAGGCGTGGGCTATAGCACACGAAAATATAGGAATCGGGCGAAATTCTAGTTTTTTGGCCGTAAAACGCAAAACAATGAGGAACGGCCATGGCGGGGCAGTGACTATGGTTCCTTAGATCGTATTTGATGGCCAGGAAAATTTTTAGGAAATCCGATTTCGGGGGACCCGGGCCCACTCTGAAGGCGTGGGCTAGAGCACACAAAAATAAGGGAATCAGGCCGAGTTCTAGTTTTTTGGTTGAAAAAAGAAAAACAACGATGAACGGTCATGGCGGTGTGGTGACTATGGTTCCTTAGATCGTATTTGATGGCCCAAATAAATTTTAGGCGATCGGGGTTTGGGGGGCCCGGACCCACTCGGAAAGAGTGGGCTAGCACACGGAAATATGGAAATCGGGCAAAATTCTAGTGTTTTGGCCGTAAAATGCAAAACAACGAGGAACGGTAATGGCGGGGAGGTGACTATGGTTCCTTAGGTCGTATTTGATGGCCTGGAAAAATGTTAGGCAACCCTGTTTCGGGGGACCCGGGCCCACTCGGAAGGCGTGGGCTAGAGCACACAAAAATATTGGATTCGGGCGAAATTCTAGTTTTTTTGTTGTAATAAGCAAAACAACGAGGAACGGTCATGGCGGGGCGGTGACTATGGTTCCTATGGTCATATTGGATTGCCCGGAAAAGTTTTAGGCGAAACGGGTCCGGGGGGCCCGGACCCACTAGGAAGGCGTGGGCTATAGCACACGAAAATATGGGAATCGGGCAAAATTCTAGTTTTTTGGCCGTAAAATGCAAAACAACGAGGAACGGCAATGGCGGGGAGGTGACTATGGTTCCTTAGTTCGTATTTGATGGCCTAGAAAAATGTTAGGCAAAACTGTTTCGGGGGACCCGGGCCCACTCGGAAGGCGTGGGCTAGAGGACACAAAAATATGGGATTCGGGCGGAATTCTAGTTTTTTGGTTGTAATAAGCAAAACAACGAGGAACGGTCATGGCGGGGCGGTGACTATGGTTCCTAAGGTCGTATTGGATTGCCCGGAAAAGTTTTAGGCGAAACGGTTTCGGGGGGCCCGGACCCACTAGGAAGGCGTGGTCTATAGCACACGAATATATGGGAATCGGGCAGAATTCTAGTTTTTAGGCCATAAAACGCAAAACAACGAGGAACGGCCATGGCGGGGCGGTGACTATGGTTCCTTAAGTCATATTTGATGGCCTGGAAAAATGTAAGGTAATCCGGTTTCGGGGGACCCGGGCCCACTCGGAAGGCGTGGGCTCTGTACATGTAAAAATGGGAATTGGGTAGAATTTTAATTTTTTGGTCTTAAAAAGCAAAACAACGAAGAACGGTCATGGGGAGGCGGTGACTATGGTTCCTTAGGTAATATTTGATGGCCCAATTTAATTTTAGTCGATCGGGGTCCGGGCACTCGGAAGGCATGGGCTATAGCTCACGAAAATATGGCAATCGCGCGAAATTCTAGTTTTTTGGACGTAAAAAGGAAAAAAATGAGGAACGGTCATGGACGGGTGGTGACTATGGTTCCTTAGGTCGTATTCGATGGCCCAGAATAATTTTAGGCGATCGGGGCCTGGGGTCCCGGACCCACTCGGAAGGCATGGGCTATAGCACACGAAAATATGGGAATCGGGCGAAATTCTAGTTTTTTGCCATAAAATGCAAAAAAAATGAGGAACGGCCACGGTCGGGCGGTGAATATGGTTCCTTAGATCGTATTTGATGGCTTGGAAAAAGTTTAGGCCATCAGGGTCCGGGGGGCCCGGTCCCAATCGGAAGGCTTGGCCTTTAGCACACGAATATATCAGAATCGGGCGGTGACTATGGTTCCTTAGGTTGAATTTGATGGCCCCGAATAATTTTAGGTGATCTGGGTTCGGGGTCCTAGACCCACTCGGAAGGCATGGGCTATAGCACACGAAAATATGGGAATCGGGCGAAATTCTAGTTTTTTGGCAGTAAAATGCAAAACAATGAGGAACGGCCATGGCGGGGCAGTGACTATGGTTCCTTAGGTCGTATTTGATGGCCCCGAATAATTTTAGGTGATCAGGGCCTGGGGGCCCGGACCCACACGGAAGGAAAGGGCTATAGCACACGAAAATATGGGAATCGGGCGAAATTTTAGTTTTTTGGCCGTAAAATGCAAAACAACGAGGAACAGCAATGGCAGGGAGGTGACTATGGTTCCTTAGGTCGTATTTGATGGCCTGGAAAAATGTTAGGAAATCCTGTTTCGGGGGACCCGGGCCCACTCGGAAGGCGTGGGCTAGAGCACATAAAAATATGGGAATCGGGCGGAATTCTAGTTTTTTGGTTGTAAAAAGCAAAAAAAACGAGGAACGGTCATGGCAGGGCAGGGCACTGACTATGGTTCCTAAGGTCGTATTGGATTGCCCGAAAATATTTTAGGCGAACGGGGTCCGGGGGGTCCGGACCCACTAGGAAGGCATGGGCTATAGCACACGAATATATGGGAATCGGGCGGAATTCTAGTGTTTTGGCCGTAAAACGCAAAACAACGAGGAACGGCCATGGCGGGGCGGTGACTATGGTTCCTTAGGTCGTATTTGATGGCTTGGAAAAATGTAAGGTAATCCGGTTTCGGGGGACCCGGGCCCATTCGGAAGGCGTGGGCTCTGCACATGAAAATATGGGAATCGGACAGAATTCTAATTTTTTGGTCTTAAAAAGCAAAACAACGAGGAACGGTCATGGCGGGGCAGTGACTATGGTTCCTTAGGTCATATTTGATGGCCCAAATTAATTTTAGGCGATCGGGGTCCGGGCACTCGGAAGGCATGGCTATAGCTCACGAAAATATGGCAATCGCGCGAAATTCTAGTTTTTTGGACGTAAAAAAAAAATGAGGAACGGTCATGGCGGGGCGGTGACTATGGTTCCTTAGGTCGTATTTGGTGGCCCAAAATAATTTTAGGCGATCGGGGCCTGGGGTCCCGGACCCACTCGGAAGGCATGGGCTATAGCACACGAAAATATGGGAATCGGGCAAAATTCTAGTTGTTTTGCCATAAAATGCAAAAACAACGAGGAACGGCCACGGTCGGGCGGTGAATATGGTTCCTTAGGTCGTATTTGATTGCTCGGAAAAGGTTTTGGCGATCGGGGTCTGGGGGGCCCGGTCCCACTCGGAAGGCTTGCCCTTTAGCACACGAATATATCAGAATCGGGGAAAATTCTAGTTTTTTTGCCGTAAAACGCAAAACAAGGCGGAACAGCCATGGCAGGGCGGTGACTATGGTTCCTTAGGTTTAATTTGATGGCCCCGAACAATTTTAGGCGATCGGGGTTCGTGGGCCCAGACCCACTCGGAAGGCATGGGCTTTAGCACACGAAAATATGGGAATCGGGCAAAATTCTAGTTTTTTGGCCGTAAAATGCAAAACAACGAGGAACGGCCATGGCGGGGCGGTGATTATGGTTTCTTAGGTCGTATTTGATGGTCACGAATAACTTTAGGCAATCGGGGTCCGGGGGCCCGGACCCACTCGGAAGGCATGGACTTATAGCACACGAAAATATGGGAATCGGGCAAAATTCTAGTTTTTTGGCCGTAAAATAAAAAACAACGAGGAACGGCCATGACTGGGCAGTAACTATGGTTCCTTAGGTCGTATTGGATTGCCCGGAAAAGTGTTAGGCGAAACGGGTCCGGGGGGCCCGGACCCACTAGGAAGGCGTGGGCGCACACGAAAATATGGGAATCGGGCGAAATTCAAGTTTTTTGGCCGTAAAACGCAAAACAACGAGGAACGGCCATGGCGGGGCAGTGACTATGGTTCCTTAGGTCGTATTTGATGGCCAGGAAAATTTTTAGGAAATCCGATTTCGGGGGACCCGGGCCCACTCTGAAGGCGTGGGCTAGAGCACACGAAAATATGGGAATCAGGCGGAGTTCTAGTTTTTTGGTTGAAAAAAGAAAAACAACGATGAACGGTCATGGCGGGGCGGTGAATATGGTTCCTAAGGTCGTATTTCATTGCTCGGAAAAGTTTTAGGCAAAACGGGTCCGGGGGGCCCGGACCCACTAGGAAGGCGTGGGCTATAGCACACGAAAATATGAGAATCGGGCGAAATTCTAGTTTTTTGGCCGTAAAACGCAAAACAACGAGGAACGGCCATGGCGAGACAGTGACTATGGTTCCTTAGGTCATATTTGATGGCCAGGAAAAATGTTAGGCAACCCTGTTTCGGGGGACCCGGGCCCACTCGGAAGGCGTGGGCTAGAGCACACAAAAATATGGGATTCGGGCGGAATTCTAGTTTTTTGGTTGTAATAAGCAAAACAACGAGGAACGGTCATGGCGGGGCGGTGATTATGGTTCCTAAGGTCGTATTGGATTGCTCGGAAAAGTTTTAGGCGAAACGGGTCTGGGGGGCCCGGACCCACTAGGAAGGCGTGGGCTATAGCACACGAAAATATGGGAATCGGGCGAAATTCTAGTTTTTTGGCCGTAAAACGCAAAACAACGAGGAATGGCCATGGCGGGGCAGTGACTATGGTTCCTTAGGTCGTATTTGATGGCCAGGAAAATTTTTAGGAAATCCGATTTCGGGGGACCCGGGCCCACTCTGAAGGCGTGGGCTTGAGCACACGAAAATAAGGGAATCAGGCGGAGTTCTAGTTTTTTGGTTGAAAAACGAAAAACAACGATGAACGGTCATGGCGGTGTGGTAACTATGGTTCCTTAGATCGTATTTGATGGCCCAAATAAATTTTAGGCGATCGGGGTTTGGGGGGCCCGGACCCACTCGGAAAGAGTGGGCTAGCACACGGAAATATGGGAATCGGGCAAAATTCTAGTGTTTTGGCCGTAAAATGCAAAACAACGAGGAACGGCAATGGCGGGGAGGTGACTATGGTTCCTTAGGTCGTATTTGATGGCCTGGAAAAATGTTAGGCAACCCTGTTTCGGGGGACCCGGGCCCACTCGGAAGGCGTGGGCTAGAGCACACAAAAATATGGGATTCGGGCGGAATTCTAGTTTTTTGGTTGTAATAAGCAAAACAACGAGGAACGGTCATGGCGGGGCGGTGATTATGGTTCCTAAGGTCGTATTGGATTGCTCGGAAAAGTTTTAGGCAAAACGGGTCCGGGGGGCCCGGACCCACTAGGAAGGCGTGGGCTATAGCACACGAAAATATAGGAATCGGGCGAAATTCTAGTTTTTTGGCCGTAAAACGCAAAACAACGAGGAACGGCCATGGCGGGGCAGTGACTATGGTTCCTTAGATCGTATTTGATGGCCAGGAAAATTTTTAGGAAATCCGATTTCGGGGGACCCGGGCCCACTCTGAAGGCGTGGGCTAGAGCACACGAAAATAAGGGAATCAGGCGGAGTTCTAGTTTTTTGGTTGAAAAAAGAAAAACAACGATGAACGGTCATGGCGGTGTGGTGACTATGGTTCCTTAGATCGTATTTGATGGCCCAAATAAATTTTAGGCGATCGGGGTTTGGGGGGCCCGGACCCACTCGGAAAGAGTGGGCTAGCACACGGAAATATGGAAATCGGGCAAAATTCTAGTGTTTTGGCCGTAAAATGCAAAACAACGAGGAACGGTAATGGCGGGGAGGTGACTATGGTTCCTTAGGTCGTATTTGATGGCCTGGAAAAATGTTAGGCAACCCTGTTTCGGGGGACCCGGGCCCACTCGGAAGGCGTGGGCTAGAGCACACAAAAATATTGGATTCGGGCGAAATTCTAGTTTTTTTGTTGTAATAAGCAAAACAACGAGGAACGGTCATGGCGGGGCGGTGACTATGGTTCCTTAGGTTGAATTTGATGGCCCCGAATAATTTTAGGTGATCTGGGTTCGGGGTCCTAGACCCACTCGGAAGGCATGGGCTATAGCACACGAAAATATGGGAATCGGGCAAAATTCTAGTTTTTTGGCCGTAAAATGCAAAACAACGAGGAACGGCAATGGCGGGGAGGTGACTATGGTTCCTTAGTTCGTATTTGATGGCCTAGAAAAATGTTAGGCAAAACTGTTTCGGGGGACCCGGGCCCACTCGGAAGGCGTGGGCTAGAGGACACAAAAATATGGGATTCGGGCGGAATTCTAGTTTTTTGGTTGTAATAAGCAAAACAACGAGGAACGGTCATGGCGGGGCGGTGACTATGGTTCCTAAGGTCGTATTGGATTGCCCGGAAAAGTTTTAGGCGAAACGGTTTCGGGGGGCCCGGACCCACTAGGAAGGCGTGGGCTATAGCACACGAATATATGGGAATCGGGCAGAATTCTAGTTTTTAGGCCATAAAACGCAAAACAACGAGGAACGGCCATGGCGGGGCGGTGACTATGGTTCCTTAAGTCATATTTGATGGCCTGGAAAAATGTAAGGTAATCCGGTTTCGGGGGACCCGGGCCCACTCGGAAGGCGTGGGCTCTGCACATGTAAAAATGGGAATTGGGTAGAATTTTAATTTTTTGGTCTTAAAAAGCAAAACAACGAGGAACGGTCATGGGGAGGCGGTGACTATGGTTCCTTAGGTAATATTTGATGGCCCAATTTAATTTTAGTCGATCGGGGTCCGGGCACTCGGAAGGCATGGGCTATAGCTCACGAAAATATGGCAATCGCGCGAAATTCTAGTTTTTTGGACGTAAAAAGGAAAAAAATGAGGAACGGTCATGGACGGGTGGTGACTATGGTTCCTTAGGTCGTATTTGATGGCCCAAAATAATTTTAGGCGATCGGGGCCTGGGGTCCCGGACCCACTCGGAAGGCATGGGCTATAGCACACGAAAATATGGGAATCGGGCGAAATTCTAGTTTTTTTGCCATAAAATGCAAAAAAAATGAGGAACGGCCACGGTCGGGCGGTGAATATGGTTCCTTAGATCGTATTTGATGGCTTGGAAAAAGTTTAGGCCATCAGGGTCCGGGGGGCCCGGTCCCAATCGGAAGGCTTGGCCTTTAGCACACGAATATATCAGAATCGGGCGGTGACTATGGTTCCTTAGGTTGAATTTGATGGCCCCGAATAATTTTAGGTGATCTGGGTTCGGGGTCCTAGACCCACTCGGAAGGCATGGGCTATAGCACACGAAAATATGGGAATCGGGCGAAATTCTAGTTTTTTGGCAGTAAAATGCAAAACAATGAGGAACGGCCATGGCGGGGCAGTGACTATGGTTCCTTAGGTCGTATTTGATGGCCCCGAATAATTTTAGGTGATCAGGGCCTAGGGGCCCGGACCCACACGGAAGGAAAGGGCTATAGCACACGAAAATATGGGAATCGGGCGAAATTCTAGTTTTTTGGCCGTAAAATGCAAAACAACGAGGAACAGCAATGGCAGGGAGGTGACTATGGTTCCTTAGGTCATATTTGATGGCCTGGAAAAATGTTAGGCAATCCTGTTTCGGGGGACCCGGGCCCACTCGGAAGGCGTGGGCTAGAGCACATAAAAATATGGGAATCGGGCGGAATTCTAGTTTTTTGGTTGTAAAAAGCAAAAAAAACAAGGAACGGTCATGGCAGGGCAGGGCACTGACTATGGTTCCTAAGGTCGTATTGGATTGCCCGAAAAAATTTTAGGCGAACGGGGTCCGGGGGGTCCGGACCCACTAGGAAGGCATGGGCTATAGCACACGAATATATGGGAATCGGGCGGAATTCTAGTGTTTTGGCCGTAAAACGCAAAACAACGAGGAACGGCCATGGCGGGGCGGTGACTATGGTTCCTTAGGTCGTATTTGATGGCTTGGAAAAATGTAAGGTAATCCGGTTTCGGGGGACCCGGGCCTATTCGGAAGGCGTGGGCTCTGCACATGAAAATATGGGAATCGGACAGAATTCTAATTTTTTGGTCTTAAAAAGCAAAACAACGAGGAACGGTCATGGCGGGGCGGTGACTATGGTTCCTTAGGTCATATTTGATGGCCCAAATTAATTTTAGGCGATCGGGGTCCGGGCACTCGGAAGGCATGGCTATAGCTCACGAAAATATGGCAATCGCGCGAAATTCTAGTTTTTTGGACGTAAAAAAAAAATGAGGAACGGTCATGGCGGGGCGGTGACTATGGTTCCTTAGGTCGTATTTGGTGGCCCAAAATAATTTTAGGCGATCGGGGCCTGGGGTCCCGGACCCACTCGGAAGGCATGGGCTATAGCACACGAAAATATGGGAATCGGGCGAAATTCTAGTTGTTTTGCCATAAAATGCAAAAACAACGAGGAACGGCCACGGTCGGGCGGTGAATATGGTTCCTTAGGTCGTATTTGATTGCTCGGAAAAGGTTTTGGCGATCGGGGTCTGGGGGGCCCGGTCCCACTCGGAAGGCTTGCCCTTTAGCACACGAATATATCAGAATCGGGGAAAATTCTAGTTTTTTTGCCGTAAAACGCAAAACAAGGCGGAACAGCCATGGCAGGGCGGTGACTATGGTTCCTTAGGTTTAATTTGATGGCCCCGAACAATTTTAGGCGATCGGGGTTCGTGGGCCCAGACCCACTCGGAAGGCATGGGCTTTAGCACACGAAAATATGGGAATCGGGCAAAATTCTAGTTTTTTGGCCGTAAAATGCAAAACAACGAGGAACGGCCATGGCGAGGCGGTGATTATGGTTTCTTAGGTCGTATTTGATGGTCACGAATAACTTTAGGCAATCAGGGTCCGGGAGGCCGGACCCACTCGGAAGGCATGGGCTTATAGCACACGAAAATATGGGAATCGGGCAAAATTCTAGTTTTTTGGCCGTAAAATGCAAAACAACAAGGAACGACCACGGTTGGGGGGTGACTGTGGTTACTTAGGTCGTATTTGATGAATTGGAAAAAGTTTAGGTGATCGGGGTCCGAGGGGCCCGGTTCCACTCGGAAGGCGTGAGCTATAGCACACGAATATATGGGTATCAGGCGGAATTCTAGTTTTTTGGCCGTAAAATGCAAAACAATGAGGAACGGTCATGGCGGGGCGGTGACTATGGTTCCTTAGGTCATATTTGATGGCCTGAAAAAATGTTAGGCGATTGGGGTACGGGGGGCCCAGACCCACTCGGAAGGCATGGGCTATAACACACGAAAATATGGCAATCGCGCGAAATTCTAGTTTTTTGGACTAACAAAGCAAAACAAATGAGGAACGGTCATGGCGGGGCGGTGACTATGGCTCCTTAGGTCTAAAATGAGGGCCCGAAAAAATTTTAGGCTATCGGGGTCCGGGAGCCCGGACTCACTCGGAGCGTGGGCTGCACACGAAAATATGGGAATCGGGCGAAATTCTAGTTTTCTGGCCGTAAAATGCAAAACAACGAGCAACGGCCATGGCAGGGCAGTGACTATGGCTCCTTAGGTCGTATTTGATGGCCCCGAATAATTTTATGTGATCAGGGTCCGGGGGCCCGGACCCACTCGGAAGGCATGGACTTATTGCACACGAAAATAGGGGAATCGGGCGAAATTCTAGTTTTTTTGGCCGTAAAATGTAAGACAACGAGGAACGGCCACGGCTAGGCGGTGACTATGGTTCCTTAGGTCTTATTTGACGGCCTCGAATAATTTTAGACGATCGGGGTCCGGGGGTCCAGACCCACTCGGAAGGCATGGGCTAAGGCACACGTAGATATGGGAATCGGGAGAAATTTTAGTTTTTTGGCCATAAAATGTAAAACAACAAGGAACGGCCATGGTGGTGCGGTGACTATGGTTCCTTAGGTCGTACTTGGTGGCCTGGAAAATTTTAGGCTATCGGTGTCCGGTGGCCCGGACCCACTTGGAAGGCATGGGCAATATCACACGAAAATATGGCAAACGGGCGAAATTCTTGTTTTTTGGCCGTATAAAGCAAAACAATGAAGAACGGTCATGGTGGGGTAGTGGCTATGGTTCCTTAGGTAGTATTTGATAGCCTGGAAAAATTTTAGGCGATCAGGGTCTGGGGGGCCCGGACCCACTCGGAAGGCGTGGGCTAGCACACGAATATATGGGAATCGGACGGAATTCTAGTTTTTTGGCCGTAAAACGTAAAACAACGAGGAATGGCCATGGCGGGGCAGTGACTATGGTTCCTTAGGTTGTATTTGATGGCCTGAAAAATTTTTAGGCAATCCGGTTTCGGGGGACCCGGGCCCACTCGGAAGGGGTGGGCTAGAGCACACGAAAATAGGGGAATCAGGCGGAATTCTAGTTTTTTGGTTGAAAATAGCAAAACAACGATGAACGATCATGGCGGGGTGGTGACTATGGTTCCATAGATCGTATTTGATGGCCCAAATAAATTTTAGGCGATCGGGGTCCGGGGGGGCTGGACCCACTCGGAAAGCGTGGGCAATAGAATACGAAAATATGGGAATCGGGCGAAATTCTAATTTTTTGGCCGTAAAATGCAAAACAACGAGGAACGGCCATGGCAGGGTGGTGACAATGGTTCCTTAGGTCATATTTGATGGCCCGGAATAATTTTAGGCTATCGGGGTCTGGGGGCTCAGAACCACTCGAAAGGCGTGGGCTATAGATTACGAAAATATGGAAATCGGGCGAAACTCTAGTTTTTTGGCCCTATAAAGCAAAAAAATGAGGAACGGTCATAGCGGGGCGGTGGCTATGGTCCTTTGGTCGTATTTGATGGCCAGAAAAAAATTTTGGCATTCGAGGTCCGGGGGGCCTGGTCCACTCGGAAGGCATGTGCTATAGGACACGAAAATATAGGAATCGGGCAAAATTCTAGTTTTTCGGCCGTAAAATGCAAAAAAAGGAACTGTCATGGCGGGAGGTGACTCTAGTTCCTTAGATCGTATTTGATGGCCCAGGAAATGTTTTGGCGATCTGGGTCAAATAGGCGCGGCACACTCGGAAGGCGACACGAAAATAGTGGAATCAGGCGGAATTCTAGTTTTTTGGTCGTAAAAAGCAAAACAACGAGGAACGGTCATGTAGGGGAGGTGAAAATGGTTCGTTAGGTCGTATTTGATGGCCCGAAATTTTTTTAGGCGATCAGGGACCGATGGCCCTGGACCCACTCGGAAGGCGTGACACACGAATATATGGGAATCGGGCGGAATTCTAGTTTTTTGGCCGTAAAATGCAAAACAACGAGGAACGGCCATGGCAGGGTGGTGACAATGGTTCCTTAGGTCGTATTTGATGGCCAGGAAAAATTTTAGGCTATCAGGGTCCGGGGGCCCGGACCCACTCGGAAGGAGTAGCACACGAAATTATGGGAATCAGGCGAAATTCTAGTTTTTTGGGCGTGAAACGCAAAACAACGAGGAACAGCCATGGCGGGGCGGTGACTATGGTTCCTTAGGTCGTATTTGATGGCCCAAAATTTGTTTTGGCGATCGGGGTCCAGGGGGCCCGGACCCACTCAGAAAGCATGGGCTATCACACAAATATATGAGAATCGGGCGGAATTCTAGTTTTTTGGTCGTAAAACGCGAAACAACGAGGAACGTCCATGGAGGGGCGGTGACTATGGTTCCTTAAGTCGTATTTGATGGCCTGAAAATATTTTAGGCAATCCGGTTTTGGGGGACCTGGGCCCACTCGGAAGGCGTGGGCTAGAGCACACGAAAATATGTGAATCGGGCGGAATTCTAGTTTTTTGGTTGTAAAAAGTAAAACAACGAGGAACGGTCATGGCGGGGCGGTGGCTATGGTTCCTTAGGTCGTATTTGATGGCTTTGAAAAAATTTAGGCGATCGGGGTCCGGGGTCCTGGACCCACTTGGAAGGCGTGGGTACACGAAAATATGGCAATCGGGCGAAATTCAAGTTTTTTGGCCGTATAAAGCAAAACAACGAGGAACGGTCATGGCGGGGCAGTGGCTTTGGTTCCTTTGGTCGTATTTGATAGCCCGAAAAAAATTTAGGCGATCAGGGTTGGACTATTCACAATCTTCTGCATTTGAGTATCTCGTACTATGGGAATCGGGAGAAATTCTAGTTTTTTGGCTGTAAAACGCAAAACAACGAGGCAGGGCCATGGCGGGGCGGTGACTATGGTTCCTTAAGTCGTATTTGATAGCCCGGAAAAATTTTAGTCGATCGAGATCCGGGGGGCCCGGACCCACTCGGAAAGCGTGGGCTATAGAACACGAAAATATGGAAATCGGGTAAAATTCTAGTTTTTTGGCCGTATAAAGCAAAAAAACGTGGAACGGTCATAGCGGGGCGGTGGCTATGGTCCTTAGGCGATCGGGGTTCGGGGGGCCTGGACCCACTCTGAAGGCGTGGGCTATAGCACAAGAAAATATGGAAATCGGGCGGAATTCTAGTTTTTTGGCCGTAAAACGCAAATAAATGAGGAACGGACATGGTGGGGCGGTGACTATGGTTCCTTAGGTCGTATTTGATAGCATGGAAAAATAATAGGTAATCCATTTTCGGGGGACCCGGGCCCAATCGGAAGGCGTGAGATAGAGCACACGAAAATATGGGAATCGGGCGGAAGTCTATATTTTTGGCCGTAAAATGCATAAAAACGAGGAACGGTCATAGCGGGGTGGTGACTATGGTTCCTTAGGTCGTATGTGATGGCCCAAAAAGAATTTTAGGCAATCAAGGTCAAGGGGGCCCAGACCCATTCGGAAGGCGTGGGCTATAGCACACGTTAATATGGAAATCGGGAGAAATCCTAGTTTTTGTTTACCGTAAAAAGCTAAAAAATGAGGAACGGTCATGGCGGGGTGGTGACTATGGTTCCTTAGGTCATATTTGATGGCCCGAAAAATTTTTAGGCGATCAGGGTCCGGGGTCCCCCGACCCATTCGGAAGGCATAGGCTATAGCACACGAAAATATGGCAATCGGGTGAAATTCTAGTTTTTGACCGTAAAAAGAAATGAAACGAGGAACAGTCATGGCGGGGCGGTGGCTATAGTTCCTTAGGTCGTATTTGATAGCCCGAAAGAATTTTAGCCGATCAGGGTTCGGGGGCCCGGACCCACTTGGAAGGCGTGGGCTATAGCACACGAAAATATGGCAATCGAGCGAAATTCTAGTTTTTTGGCCGTATAAAGCAAATCAACGAGGAACGGTCATGGTGAGGCGATGTCTATGGTTCCTAAGGTCATATTTGATAGCCCAAAAATTTTTTAAGTGATCCGGGTCGGGGGGGCACGAACCCAATCGAAAGGAGTGGGCTATAGCACACGAATATATGGGAATCGGGCAGAATTCTAGTTTTTTGGCCGAAAAAGGTAAAACAACGAGGAACGGCCATAGCGGGATGGTGACTATGGTTCCTTAGGTCGTATTTGATGGCCCAGATAAATTTTAGGCGATCGGGGTCCGGGGGGTCCGGACCTACCCAGAAGGCATGGGCTAATGCTCACAAAAATAAGGCAATCGCGTGAAATTCTAGTTTTTTGGCCGTAAAAAGCAAAAAATGAGGAACGGTCATTGCAGGGCGGTCATTATGGTTCATTAGGTCATATTTGATGGCCCAGAAAAATTTTATACGATCGGGATCCAGGGGCCCGGACCCACTCGGAAGGCGTGGGATAATAGCACACGAAAATGTTGCAATTGGGAAAAATTTTAGTTTTTTGGTCGTAAAACGCAAAACAACGAGGAACGGTCATGGCAGGGCAGTGACTATGGTTCCTTAGGTTATTTTTGATAGCTCAGAAAATTTTTATGCGATCGGGGTCGTGGAGCCCCGACCCACTTTAAAGGTATGGGCTATAGCTCACGAAAATATGGCAATCGCGCGAAATTCTAGTTTTTTGGCCGTAAAAAGCAAAAAAAAAAGAGAAACGGTCATGGCGGGGTGGTGACTATAGTTCCTCAGGTCGCATTTGATGGCCGGAAAAATTTTTAGGCGATCGGGGTCCGGGGGCCTGGACCCACTTGGAAGGCGTATAGACCACGAAAATATGGCAATCGGGTGAAATTCTAGTTTTTTTGCTGTATAAAGCAAAACAACGAGGAACGGTCATGGCGGGGCAGTGGCTATGGTTCCTTAGGTCGTATTTGTTAGCCTGTAAAAATGTTAGGCGATCGAGGTCTGGGGGACCCGAACCCACTCAGAGGGCGTGGGCTATCACACGAATATATTGGAATTGGGCGGAATTCTAGTTTTTAGTAGTTAAACGCAAAATAACGAGGAACGTCCATCGCGGGGTGATGACTATGGTTCCTTAAGTCGTATTTGATGGCTTAGAAAAATTTTCGGCAATCCAGTTATGGGGGACCCGGGCCCACTCAGAAGGCGTGGGCTCTAGCACACGAAAATACGGGAATCAGGCGGAATTCTAGTTTTTTAATCGTAAAATGCAAAACAACAAGGAACGGTCATGGCGGGGCGATGACTATAGTTCCTTAGGTCATATTTGATGGCCGAAATAAATTTTAGTCGATCGGGGTCCGGGGGCCCCGGACCCACTCGGAAAGAGTGGGCAATCGAATACGAAAATATGGAAATCGGGCAAAATTCTAGTTTTTTGGCCGCATAAAGCAAAAAAATGAGGAACGGTCATAGCGGGGCGGTGGCTATGGTCCTTAGGTCATATTTGACAGCCCTGAAAAATTTTAGGCGATCGGGGTCAGGGGGGCCTGGACCCACTCGGAAGGCGTGGGCTATAGCACACGAAAATATGGGAATCGGGCAGAATTCTAGTTTTTTCGCCGAAAAATTTAAAACAACAAGGAACAGCCATGGCAGGGCGGTGACTATGGTTCCTTAGGTCGTATTTGATGGCCCAGATAAATTTTAGGCGATCGGGGTCCGGGGGGTCCGGACCTACCCAGAAGGCATGGGCTAATGCTCACAAAAATAAGGCAATCGCGTGAAATTCTAGTTTTTTGGCCGTAAAAAGCAAAAAATGAGGAACGGTCATTGCAGGGCGGTCACTATGGTTCATTAGGTCATATTTGATGGCCCAGAAAAATTTTATACGATCGGGGTACAGGGGCCCGGACCCACTCGGAAGGCGTGGGATAATAGCACACGAAAATGTTGCAATTGGGAAAAATTTTAGTTTTTTGGTCGTAAAACGCAAAACAACGAGGAACGGTCATGACAGGGCAGTGACTATGGTTCCTTAGGTTATTTTTGATAGCTCAGAAAATTTTTAGGCGATCGGGATCGTGGAGCCCCGACCCACGTTAAAGATATGGGCTATAGCTCATGAAAATATGGCAATCGCGCGAAATTCTAGTTTTTTGGCCGTAAAAAGCAAAAAAAAAAGAGAAAAGGTCATGGCGGGGTGGTGACTATGGTTCCTCAGGTCGCATTTGATGGCCGGAAAAATTTTTAGGCGATCGGGGTCCGGGGGCCTGGACCCACTTGGAAGGCGTATAGACCACGAAAATATGGCAATCGGGTGAAATTCTAGTTTTTTTGCTGTATAAAGCAAAACAACGAGGAACGGTCATGGCGGGGCAGTGGCTATGGTTCCTTAGGTCGTATTTGTTAGCCCGTAAAAATGTTGGGCGATCGGGGTCTGGGGGACCCGAACCCACTCAGAGGGCGTGGGCTCTCACACGAATATATTGGAATCGGGCGGAATTCTAGTTTTTAGTAGTTAAACGCAAAATAACGAGGAACGTCCATCGCGGGGCGGTGACTATGGTTCCTTAAGTCGTATTTATTGGCTTAGAAAAATTTTTGGCAATCCAGTTATGGGGGACCCGGGCCCACTCAGAAGGCGTGGGCTCTAGCACACGAAAATACGGGAATCAGGTGGAATTCTAGTTTTTTGGTCGTAAAATGCAAAACAACGAGGAACGGTCATGGCGGGGCGATGACTATAGTTCCTTAGGTCGTATTTGATGGCCGAAATAAATTTTAGTCGATCGGGGTCCGGGGGCCCCGGACCCACTCGGAAAGAGTGGGCAATAGAATACGAAAATATGGAAATCGGGCAAAATTCTAGTTTTTTGGCCGCATAAAGCAAAAAAACGAGGAACGGTCATAGCGGGGCGGTGGCTATGGTCCTTAGGTCATATTTGATAGCCCTGAAAAATTTTAGGCGATCGGGGTCAGGGGGCCTGGACCCACTCGGAAGGCGTGGGCTATAGCACACGAAAATATGGGAATCGGGCGAAATTCTAGTTTTTTGGCCGTAAAATGCAAAACAATGAGGAACGGCCATGCGGGGCGATGACTATGGTTCCTTAGGTCGTATTTGATTGCTTGGAAAAATTTTAGGCAATCTTGTTTCGGGGGGCCCGATCCCACTCGGAAGGCGTGGGATAGAGCACACGAAAATATGGGAATCGGGCGGAATTGAAGATTTTTGGCCGTAAAATGCAAAAAAATAAGGAACGGTCATGGCGAGGTGGTCTATGGTTCCTTAGGTCGTATGTGATGGCCCGAAAAAATTTTAGGCGATCAGGGTCAGGGGGAGCTGGACCCATTCGGAAGGCGTGGGCTATAGCACACGATAATATGGAAATCGAGAGAAATTATAGTTGTTTTTACCGTAAAAAGCAAAAAAACGATGAACGGTCATGTCGGGGTGGTGACTATTGTTCCTTATGTCGTATTTGATGGCCTGAAAAAATATTAGGCGATCAGGGTCCGGGTGCCCCCGACCCATTCGGAAGACATAGAATATAGCACACAAAAATATAGCAATCGGGCGAAATTCTATTTTTTTACCGTAAAACGAAAGGAAACGAGGAATGGTCATGGCGGGGCGGTGGCTATAGTTCCCTAGGTCATATTTGATAGCCCGGAATAATTTTAGCCGATCAGGGTCCGGGGGCCCGGACCCACTTTTGAAAGCATGGGCTATAGCACACGAAAATATGGCAATCGAGCGAAATTCTAATTTTTTTGTCGTATAAAGCAAATCAATGAGGAACGGTCATGGTGAGGTGATGGCAATGGTTCCTTAGGTCATATTTGATAGCCCGAAAATTTTTTAAGTGATCAGGGTCGGGGGACCCGGACCCACTCGAAAGGCATGGGCTATAGCACATGAATATATGTGAATCAGGCGAAATTCTAGTTTTTTGGCCGAAAAATGTAAAACAACGAGGAACGGCCATGGCGGGGCAGTGACTATGGTTCCTTAGGTCTAATTTGATGGCCTAGATAAATTTTAAACGATCGGGGTTCGGGGGCCCGGGGGTCCGGACCTACCCGGAAGGCATGGGCTATAGCTCACAAAAATAAGGCAATCACGTGAAATTCTAGTTTTTTGGCCGTAAAAAGCAAAAACATGAGGAACGGTCATGGCAAAGCGGTGACTATGGTTCCTTAGGTCTTATTTGATGGCCCAGAAAAATTTTAGGCGATCGGGGTCCAGGGGATCAGACCCACTTGAAAGGCATGGGCTATAGCTCACGAAAATATGGCAATCGCGCGAAATTCTAGTTTTTTGGTCGTAAAAAGCAAAACAACGAGGAACAGTCATGGCAGGGCGATGACTATGGTTCCTTAGGTCGTACTTGATGGCCCAAATAAATTTTAGTCGATCGGGTTCCGGGGGGCCCGGACCCACTCGGAATGCATGGGCAATAGAACACGAAAATATGGAAATCGGGCGAAATTCTAATTTTTTGGCCGTATAAAGCAAAAAAACAAGGAACGGTCATAGCGGGGCAGTGGCTATGGTCCTTAGGTCGTACTTGATAGCCCGAAAACTTTTTAGGCGATCGGGGTCTGGGGGGCCTAGACCCACTCGGAAAGCGTGGGCTGTGGCACACGAAAATATGGGAATCGGGCGGAATTCTAGTTTTTTGGCCGTAAAATGCAAAACAATGAGGAACGGCCATAGGGGGGTGGTGACTATGGTTCCTTAGGTCGTATTTGATGGCATGGAAAATTTTTAGGCAATCCTGTTTCGGGGTATCCGGGCCCACTCGGAAGGCGTGGGATAGAGCACAAGAAAATATGGGAATCGGGAGGAATTCTAGAGTTTTGGCCATAAAATGCAGAAAACCGAGGAACAGTCATGCCGGGGCGATGACAATGGTTCCTTAGGTCGTATTTGATGGCCCAAATAAATTTTAGTCGATCGGGGTCTAGGTGGCCCGGACCCACTCGGAAAGCGTGGGCAATAGAACATGAAAATATAGAAATCGGGCAAAATTCTAGTTTTTTGGCCGTATAAAGCAAAAAAAATGAGGAACGATCATAGCGGGGCAGTGACTATGGTTCCTTAGGTCGTCTTTGATGGCATGAAAAATTTTTAGGTAATCCTGTATCGGGGGAACCGAGCCCACTTGGAAGGCGTGGGATAGAGCACACGAAATTATGGGAATCATGCGGAATTCTAGCTTTTTGGCCGTAAAATGCAAAAACATGAGGAACGGTCATGGCAGGGCGATGACAATGGTTCCTTAGGTCGTATTTGATAGCCCAAATAAATTTTAGTCGATCGGGGTCCGGGTGGCTCGGACCCACTCGGAAAGCGTAGGCAATAGAACACGAAAATATGGAAATCGGGTGAAATCCTAGTTATTTGGCCGTATAAAGCAAAAGAACGAGGAACGGTCATAGCGGGTCGGTGGCTATGGTCCTTACGTCATATTTGATAGCCCGAAAAAATTTTAGGCGATCGGGGTCTGGGGGCCTGGACCCACTCGGAAGGCATGGGCTATAGCACACAAATATATTGGAATCAGGCGGAATTCTAGATTTTTGGCCGTAAAACGCAAATCAATGAGGAATGGCCATGGCGGGGCGGTGACTATGGTTCCTTAGGACGTATTTAATGGCATGGAAAAATTTTAGGCAATCCTGTTTCGGGGGACCCGGGCCCACTCGGAAGGCGTGGGATAGAGCACACAAAAATATGGGAATCGGGCGGAATTCTAGATTTTTGGCCGTAAAATGCAAAATAACGAGGAACGGTCATGGCGTGGTGGTGACTATGCTTCCTTAGGTCGCATGTGATGGCCCGAAAATTTTTTAGGCGATCAGGGTCAGGAGGGCCCAGACCCATTCGGAAGGCGTGGGCTATAGCACACGATAATATGGAAATCAGGAGAAATTCTAGTTTTTTTTACTGTAAAAAACAAAAAAATGATGAACGGTCATGGCGGGGTGGTGACTATGTATCCTTAGGTCGTATTTGATGGCCCAAAAAATTTTAAGGCGATCAGGGTCCGGCGGCCCCCGACCCATTCGGAAGGCGTGGGCTATAGCACACGAAAATATGGCAATCAGTCGAAATTCTAGTTTTTTGACCGTAAATAGCAAGGAAACGAGGAACGGTCATGGCGGGGCGGTGGTTATAGGTCGGTCATGGCGGGGCGGTCGTATTTGATAGCCAGGATGAATTTTAGGCTATCGGGGTCCGGGGGCCTGGACCCACTTGGAAGGCATGGGCTATAGCACACGAAAATATGGCAATCGAGCGAAATTCTAGTTTTTTGGCCGTATAAAGCAAATCAACGAGGAACGGTCATGGTGAGGCGATGGCTATAGTTCCATAGGTCATATTTGATAGCCTGGAAAATTTTTAGGTGATCGGGGTCAGGGGGCCCGGACCCACTCGAAAGGCGTGGGCTATAACACACGAATATATGGGAATCGGGGTCCGGACCTACCCGGAAGGCATGGGCTGCTCACGAAAATAAGGTAATCGCGTGAAATTCTAAAGTTTTGGCCGTAAAATGCAAAACAACGAGAAACGGCTATGGCAGGGCGGTGACTATGGTTCCTTAGGTTGTATTTGATGGCTCGGAAAAGTTTTAGGCAATCGGGGTTCGGGGGCCCGGACCCACTTGGAAGGCACACGAAAATGTGGCAATCGCGCAAAATTCTTGTTTTTTGGGCGTAAAAAGCAAAAAAATGAGGAACGGTCATAGCGGGGCAGTGACTATGGTTCCTTAGGTCGTATTTGATGGCCTGAAAATTTTTTAGGCGATCGGGGTCCGGGGGCCTGGACCCACTTGGAAGTCGTGGGCTATAGCACACGAAAATATGGCAATCGGGTGAAATTCTAGTTTTTTTGCCGTATAAAGCAAAACAACGAGGAATGGTCATGGCGGGGTGGTGGGTATGGTTCCTTAGGTCGTATTTGATAGCCCGTAAAAATTTTAGGCGATCGGGGTCCGGGGGGGCCGAACCCACTCCGAAGGCGTGGGCTATCACACGAATATATGGGAATCGGGCGGAATTCTAGTTTTTTTGTCGTAAAACGCAAAACAACGAGGAACGTCCATGGTGGACAAGTGACTATGGTTCCTTAAGTCGTATTTGATGGCCTGGAAAAATTTTAGGCGATCGTGGTCCGGGGGGCCCGGACCCACTCCGAAGGAGTGGGCTATAGCACACGAAAATATGGGAATCGGGCGAAATTCTAGTTTTTTGTCCGTAAAACGCAAAACAACGAGGAATGACCATGGAGGGGCAGTGACTATGGTTCCTTAAGTCGTATTTGATGGCCCAAAATAAATTTAGTCGATCGGGGTTCGGGGGCCCGGACCCACTCGGAAATAGCACACGAAAATATGGGAATCGGGCGAAATTCTATTTTTTTGTCGTAAAACGCAAAACAACAAGGAACGGACATGGCGGGAGGGTGACTATGGTTCCTTAGGTTGTATTTGATGGCTCGTAAAAATTTTAGGCGATCAGGGTCCGGGGGCCCGGACCCACTAGGAAGGCATGGGCTATGGCTCACGAAAATATGGTAATCGCGCGAAATTCTAGTTTTTTGGCCGTAAAAAGCAAAAAACGAGGAAAGGTCATGGCAGGGCGGTGACTATGGTTCCTTAGGTCGTATTTGATGGCCCAAAAAAAATTTAGGCGATCGGGGTCCGGGGGAATGGACCCACTTGGAAGGCGTGGGATATATAGCACACGAAAATATGACAATCGGGCGAAATTCTAGTTTTTTGGCCATATAAAGAAAAATAACGAGGAACGGTCATGGCGGGGTGTGGCTATGGTTCCTTAGGTTGTATATGATAGCCCGGAAAACTTTTAGGTGATCGAGGTCTGGGGGGCCTGAACATACTCAGAAGGCGTGGGCTATAGTAGACGAATATATGGGAATCGGGCGGAATTCTAGTTTTTTGGTCGTAAAACGCAAAACAACGAGGAACGGCCATGGAGGGGCGGTGACTATGGTTCCTTAGGTCGTATTTAATGACCTGGGCAATCAAGTTTCGGGGGACCCGGGCCCACTCGGAAGGTGTGGGCTAGCATACGAAAATATGGGAATCGGGCGGAATTCTAGTTTTTTTATCGTAAAAAGCAAAACAACGAGGAACAGTCATGGTGGGGCAGTGAATATGGTTCCTTAGGTCATATATGATGGCCCGGAATAATTTTAGGCGATCGGGATCCGGGGTCCTGGACCCAATCGGAAGGCGTGGGCTATAGCACACGAAAATATGGGAATCAGGCGAAATTCTAGTTTTTTATAAGTAAAATGCAAAACAATAAGGAACGTCCATGGCGGGGTAGTGACTATGGTTCCTTAGGTTGTATTTGATGGCGTGGAATAATTTTAGGCGATCGGGATTCGGGGGCCAGGATCCAATTGGAAGGCGTGGGCTATTGCACACGAAAATATGGGAATCGGGCGAAATTCTAGTTTTTTGGTCATAAAAAGCAAAACAACGAGGAACGATTATGGCGGGGCAGTGACTATGGTTCCTTAGGTCATATTTGATAGCCCGGAAAAACTTTTAGGCAATCGGGGTATGGGGGCCCGGACCCACTCGGAAGGCATGGGCTATAGCACACGAATATATCGGAATCGAGCGGAATTCTTGTTTTTTGGCCGAAAAATGTAAAACAACGAGGAACGGACATGGTGGGGATGTGATTATGGTTCCTAAGGTCGTATTTGATGGCCTGGAAAAAATTTAGGCAATCCGATTTCGGGTGACCCGAGCCCACTCGGAATGCGTGGGCTAGAGCACACGAATATATGGGAATCGGGCGGAATTCTAGTTTTTTGGTCGTAAGAAGCAAAACAATGAGGAACGGTCATGACGGGGCGGTGACTATAGTTCCTTAGGTCGTATTTGATGGCTCGAAAAGTTTTTAGCCGATCGGGGTCCGGGGGTCCCGGACCCACTTAGAAGGAATGGCCTATAACACACGACAATATGGAAATCAGGCGAAATTCTAGTTTTTTGTCCGTAAAACGCAAAACAATGAGGAACGGCAATGGCGGGGTAGTGACTATGGTTGCTTAGGTTGTATTTGATGGCCCGGAATAATTTTAGGCGATCGGGGTCCGGGGGCCCTGACCCATTCGGAAGGCGCGGGCATAGCACACGAAAATATGGGAATTAGGCGAAATTGTAGTTTTTTGGTCGTAAAACTCCAAAACAACGAGAAACGGCCATGGAAGGATGGTGACTATGGTTCCTTAGGTTGTATGTTATGGCTCGGAAAAATTTTAGGCGATCGGGGTACGGGGGCCTGGACCCACTTGGAAGGCGTGGGCTATAGCACACGAAAATATGGCAATCGGGCGAAATTCTAGTTTTTTGGCCGTATAAAGCAAAACAACAAGGAACGGTCATGGCGGGGCATGGCTATGGTTCCTTAGGTCGTATTTGATGTCCCAGAAAAATTTTAGGCGATCGGGGGCTGGGGGCCGGGACGCACTCAGAAGGCGTGGGCTATAGCACACGAATATATTGGAATCGGGCGAAATTCTAGTTTTTGGCCGTAAAACGCAAAACAATGTGGAAAGGCCATGGCGAGGCGGTGACTATGGTTCCTTAGCTCGTATTTGATGGCATGGAAAAATTCTAGGCAATCCGGTTTTGGGGGACTCGGGCCCAGTCAGAAGGCGTGGGCTAGAGCACACGAAAATATGGTAGTTTTTTGGTCATAAAATGGAAAACAATGAGGAACGATCATGGCGGGGCAGTGACTATGGTTTCTTAGGTCATATTTGATAGCCCGAAAAAACTTTTAGGAGATCGGTGTCCGGGGGCCTGGACCCACTCGGAAGGCGTGGGCTATAGCACACGAATATATCTGAATCAGGTAGAATTCTTGTTTTTTGGCCGAAAAATGTAAAACAATGAGGAATGGCCATGGCGGGGCGGTGACTATGGTTCCTTAGTTCGTATTTGATCGCCTAGAAAATATTTAGGCAATCCGGTTTCGGGGGACCCGGGCCCACTCGGAAGGCATGAGCTAGAGCACACGAAAATATGGGAATCGTGCGGAATTCTAGTTTTTTGGTCATAAAAGCAAAACAATGAGGAACGATCATGGCGGGGCAGTGAATATGGTTCCTTGGGTCATATTTGATAGCCCGAAAAAACTTTTAGGCAATCGGCGTATGGGGGCCCGGACCCACTCGGAAGGCGTGGGCTATAGCACACGAATATATCGGAATCGAGCGAAATTTTTGTTTTTTGGCCGAACAATGTAAAACTACGAGGAATGGACATGGTGGGGTGGTGACTATGGTTCCTAAGGTCATATTTGATGGTCTAGAAAAAATTTAGGCAATCCGGTTTCGGGGGACCCGAGCCCACTCGGAAGGCGTGGGCTACAGAACACGAAAATATGGGAATCGGGCGAAATTTTAGTTTTTTGGTCGTAAGAAGCAAAACAACGAGGAACGGTCATGGCGGGGCGGTGACTATGGTTCCTTAGGTCGTATTTGATGGCCCGAAAAAGTTTTAGCCAATCGGGGTCCGGGGGGCCCGGACCCACTCGGAAGGAGTGGCCTATAACACACGACAATATGGAAATCAGGCAAAATTCTAGTTTTTTGTCCGTAATACGCAAAACAACGAGGAACGGCCATGGCGGGGTAGTGACTATGGTTGCTTAGGTTGTATTTGATGGCCCGGAATAATTTTAGGCGATCGGGGTCCGGGGGCCCGGACCTATTCGGAAGGCGTGGGCTATAGCACACGAAAATATGGGAATCAGGCGAAATTGTAGTTATTTGGTCGTAAAAAGCACTAAAACGAGAAACGGTCATGGCGGGATAGTGACTATGGTTCCTTAGGTCGTATTTGATGTCCCGGAAAAATTTTAGGCGATCGGGGTCCGGGGGCCGGGACCCACTCGGAAGGCATGGGCTATAGCACATGAATATATTGGAATCGGGCAGAATTCTAGTTTTTTGGCCGTAAAACGCAAAACAATGAGGTAAGGCCATGGTGAGGCGGTGACTATGGTTCCTTAGCTCGTATTTGATGGCTTAGAAAAATTCTAGGCAATCCGATTTTGGGGGACTCGGGCCCACTCGGAAGGCATGGGCTAGAGCATACGAAAATATGGGAATCGGGCGGAATTCTAGTTTTTTGGTCATAAAAAGGAAAATAATGAGGAACGATCATGGGGGGGGGCGGTGACTATTGTTCCTTAGGTCATATTTGATAGCCTGGAAAAACTTTTAGGCGATCAGAGTCCGGGGGCCTGGACCCACTCGGAAGGCGTGGGCTATAGCACACGAATATATCGGAATCAGGTAGAATTCTTGTTTTTTGGCCGAAATATGTAAAACAATGAGGAACGGCGATGACGGTGCGGTGACTATGGTTCCTTAGGTCGTATTTGATTGCCTGGAAAATATTTAGGCAATCCCGTTTCGGGGGACCCGGGCCCACTCGGAAGGCGTGGGCTAGAGCACACAAAAATATGGGAATCGTGCGGAATTCTAGGTTTTTAGTCATAAAAAGCAAAACAATGAGGAACGATCATGGAGGGGCGGTGACTATGGTTCCTTGGGTCATATTTGATAGCCCGGAAAAACTTTTAGGAAATCGGCGTATGGGGGCCCGGACCCACTCGGAATGCGTGGGCTATAGCACACGAATATATCGGAATCGAGCGAAATTCTTGCTTTTTGGCCGAAAAATGTAAAACAACGAGGAATGGCCATGGTGGGGCCGTGACGATGGTTCCTAAGGTCATATTTGATGGCCTGGAAAAAATTTAGGAAATCCGATTTCGGGGGACCCGAGCCCACTCAGAAGGCGTGGGCTAGAGAACACGAAAATATGGGAATCGGGCTGAATTCTAGTTTTTTGGTCGTAAGAAGCAAAACAATGAGGAACGGTCATGGCGGGGCGGTGACTATGGTTCCTTAGGTCGTATTTGATGGCCCGAAAAAGTTTTAGCCAATCGGGGTCTGGGGGGCCCGGACCCACTCGGAAGGAGTGGCCTATAACACACGACAATATGGAAATCAGGCGAAATTCTAGTTTTTTGTCCGTAAAACGCAAAATAACGAGGAACGGCCATGACGGGGTAGTGACTATGGTTGCTTAGGTTGTATTTGATGGCCCGAAATAATTTTAGGCGATCGGGGTCCGGGGGCCCGGACCCATTCGGAAGGCGTGGGCTATAGCACACGAAAATATGGGAATCAGGCAAAATTGTAGTTTTTTGGTCGTAAAACGCAAAACAACGAGAAACGGCCATGGCAGGGTGGTGACTATGGTTCCTTAGGTTGTATTTGATGGCTCGGAAAAATTTTAGGCGATTGGGGTACGGGGGCCCGGACCCACTTGGAAGGCATGGGCTATAGCTAACGAAAATATTGCAATCGCGCGATATTCTAGTTTATTGGCCGTAAAAAGCACTAAAACGAGGAACGGTCATGGCAGGATAGTGACTATGGTTCCTTAGGTCGTATTTAATGGCCCGAAAAACTTTTAGGCGATTGGGGTATGGGGGCCCGGACCCACTTGGAAGGCATGGACTATAGCTAACGAAAATATGGCAATCGCGCGATATTCTAGTTTTTTGGCCGTAAAAAGCACTAAAACGAGGAACGGTCATGGCAGGATAGTGACTATAGTTCCTTAGGTCGTATTTAATGGCCCGAAAAACTTTTAGGTGATCGGGGTCCGGGGGCCTGGACCCACTTGGAAGGCGTGGGCTATAGCACACGAAAATATGGCAATCGGGCGAAATTCTAGTTTTTTGGCCGTAAAAAGCACTAAAACGAGGAACGGTCATGGAAGGATAGTGACTATGGTTCCTTAGGTCGTATTTAATGGCCCGAAAAACTTTTAGGCGATCGGGGTCCGGGGGCCTGGACCCACTTGGAAGGCGTGGGCTATAGCACACGAAAATATGGCAATCGGGCGAAATTCTAGTTTTTTGGCCGTATAAAGCAAAACAATGAGGAAAGGCCATGGCGAGGCGGTGACTATGGTTCCTTAGGTCGTATTTGATCGCCTGGAAAATATTTAGGCAATCTGGTTTGGGGTACCGGGGCCCACTCGGAAGGCGTGGGCTAGAGCACACAAAAATATGGGAATCGTGCGGAATTCTTATTTTTTGGTCATAAAAAGAAAAACAACGAGGAATGATCATGGCGGGGCGGTGACTATGGTTCCTTGGGTCATATTTGATAGCCCGGAAAAACCTTTAGGGAATCGGCGTATGGGGGCCCGGACCCACTCGGAAGGCGTGGGCTATAGCACACGAATATATCGGAATCGAGCGAAATTCTTGTTTTTTGGCCGAAAAATGTAAAACAACGAGGAACGGCTATGGTGGGGTGGTGACTATGGTTCCTAAGGTCATATTAGATGCCCTAGAAAAAATTTAGGCAATCCAGTTTCGGGGGACCCGAGCCCACTCGGAAGGCGTGGGCTAGAGAACACGAAAATATGGGAATCGGGCGGAATTCTAGTTTTTTGGTCGTAAGAAGCAAAACAACGAGGAACGGTCATGGCGGGGCAGTGACTATGGTTCCTTAGGTCGTATTTGATGGCCCGAAAAAGTTTTAGCCAATCGGGGTCCGGGGGGCCCGGACCCACTCGGAAGGAGTGGCCTATAACACACGACAATATGGAAATCAGGCGAAATTCTAGTTTTTTGTTCGTAAAACGCAAAACAACGAGGAACGGCCATGACGGGGTAGTGACTATGGTTGCTTAGGTTGTATTTGATGGCCCGGAATAATTTTAGGCGATCGGGGTCCGGGGGCCCGGACCCATTCGGAAGGCGTGGGCTATAGCACACGAAAATATGGGAATCACGCGAAATTGTAGTTTTTTGGTCGTAAAACGCAAAACAACGAGAAACAGCCATGGCAAGGTGGTGACTATGGTTCCTTAGGTTGTATTTGGTGGCTCGAAAAAATTTTAGGCGATCGGAGTTCGGGGGCCCGGACCCACTTGGAAGGCATGGGCTATAGCTAACGAAAATATGGCAATCGCGCGATATTCTAATTTTTTGGCCGTAAAAAGCACTAAAACGAGGAACGGTCATGGCAGGATAGTGATTATGGCTCCTTAGGTCGTATTTAATGGCCCAAAAAACTTTTAGGCGATAGGGGTCCGGGGGCCTGGACCCACTTGGAAGGCGTGGGCTATAGCACACAAAAATATGGCAATCGGGCGAAATTCTAATTTTTTGGCCGTATAAAGCAAAACAACAAGGAACGGTCATGGCGGGGCGGTGGCTATTGTTCCTTAGGTCGTATTTGATGTCCCAGAAAATTTTTAGGCGATCGGGGTCCGGGGGCCGGGACCCACTCGGAAGGCATGGGCTATAGCACACAAATATATTGGAATCGGGCGGAATTCTAGTTTTTTTGCCGTAAAACGCAAAACAATGAGGAAAGGCCATGGCGAGGTGGTGACTATGGTTCCTTAGGTCGTATTTGATCGCCTGGAAAATATTTAGGCAATCCGGTTTTGGGGGACCCGGGTCCACTCGGAAGGCGTGGGCTAGAGCACACAAAAATATGGGAATCGTGCGGAATTCTTGTTTTTTGGTCATAAAAAGCAAAACAACGAGGAACGATCATGGCGGGGCGGTGACTATGGTTCCTTGGGTCATATTGGATAGCCCGAAAAAACCTTTAGGCAATCGGCGTATGGGGGCCCGGACCCACTCGGAAGGCGTGGGCTATAGCACACGAATATATCGGAATCGAGCGAAATTCTTGTTTTTTGGCCGAAAAATGTTAAACAATGAGGAACGGCCATGGTGGGGTGGTGTCTATGGTTCCTAAGGTCATATTTGATGCCCTTGAAAAAATTTAGGCAATCCGGTTTCAGGGGACCCGAGCCCACTCGGAAGGCGTGGGCTAGAGAACACGAAAATATGGGAATCGGGCGGAATTCTAGTTTTTTGGTCGTAAGAAGCAAAACAACGAGGAACGGTCATGGCAGGACGGTGACTATGGTTCCTTAGGTCGTATTTGATGGCTCGAAAAAGTTTTAGCCAATCGGGGTCCGGGGGGCCCGGACCCACTCAGAAGGAGTGGCCTATAACACACGACAATATGGGAATCAAGCGAAATTCTAGTTTTTTGTCCATAAAACGCAAAACAACGAGGAACGGCCATGGCGGGGTATTGCCTATGGTTGCTTAGGTCATATTTGATGGCCCGGAATAATTTTAGGCGATCGTGGTCCGGGGGCCCCGGACCCATTCGGAAGGCGTGGGCTATAGCACACGAAAATAAGGGAATCATGCGAAATTCTAGTTTTTTGGTCGTAAAAGGCAAAACAATGAGAAACGGCCATGGCAGGGCAGTGACTATGGTTCCTTAGGTTGTATTTGATAGCTCGGAAAACTTTTAGGCGATCGGGGTACGGGGGCCTGGACCCACTTGGAAGGCATGGGCTATAGCTAACGAAAATATGGCAATCGCGCGATATTCTAGTCTTTTGGCCGTAAAAAGCACAAAAACGAGGAACGGTCATGGTGGGATAGTGACTATGGTTCCTTAGGTTGTATTATATGGCCCGAAAAACTTTTAGGCGAGCGGAGTCTGGGGGCCTGGACCCACTTGGAAGGCGTGGGCTATAGCACACGAAAATATGGCAATCTGGCAAAATTCTAGTTTTTTGGCCGTATAAAGCAAAACAACGAGGAACGGTCATGGAGGGGTGGTGGCTATGGTTCCTTAGGTCATATTTGATGGCCTATAAAAACTTTAGGCGATCGGGGTCTAGGGTCCGGGACCCACTCGGAAGGCGTGGGCTATAGCACACGAATAGATCGGAATCGGGCGGAATTCTAGTTGTTTGGCCGTAAAACGCAAAACAATGAGGAATGGCCATGGCGGGGCGGTGACTATGGTTCCTTAGGTCGTATTTGATGGCTTGGAAAAATTCTAGGCAATCCGGTTTTAGGGGACTCGGGCCCACTCGGAAGGCGTGGGCTAGAGCACACGAAAATATGGGACCGGGCGGAATTCTAGTTTTTTGGTCATAAAAATGAAAACAATGAGGAACGATCATGGCTGGGCGGTGACTATGGTTCCTTAGGTCATATTGGATAGCCCTAAAAAACCTTTAGGCGATCGGTGTCCGGGGGCCCGGACCCACTCGGAAGGCATGGGCTATAGCACACGAATATATCGGAATCGGGTGGAATTCTTGTTTTTTGGCCGAAAAATGTAAAACAATGAGGAACGACCATGGCGGGGCGGTGACTATGGTTCCTTAGGTCGTATTTGATGGCTTGGAAAAAATTTAGGCAATCCGGTTTTGGGGGACCCGGGCCCACTCGGAAGGCGTGGGTTAGAGCACACGAAAATATGGGAATCGTTCGGAATTCTAGTTTTATGGTCGTAAGAAGCAAAACAATGAGGAACGGTCATGGCGGGGCGGTGAATATGGTTCCTTAGGTCATATTTGATGGCCAAGATAAATTTTAGGCGATCGGGATCCGGGGGGCCGGACCCATACGGAAGACAAGGGCGCTCACGAAAATATGGTGATCGCGTGAAATTCTAGTTTTTTGGCTATTAAAAGCAAAAAAACGTGGAACGGTCATGGCCAGGCGGTGACTATGGTTCCTTAGATTGTATTTGATCGCCCGAAAAAATTTTAGCCGATTGGGGTCCGGGGGCCCGGACCTACTTGGAAGGCGTGGGCTATAGCACACGAAAATGTGGCAATTGGGCGAAATTCTAGTGTTTAGGCCGTATAAAGCAAAACAACGAGGAACGGTCATGGAGGGATGGTGGCTATTGTTCCTTAGGTCATATTTGATAGCCCAAAATTTTTTTAGCTGATTGGGGTCTGGGGGGCCCGGACCCACTCAGAAGGCATGGGCTATAGCACACGAAAATATGGGAATCGGGCGAAGTTCTAGTCTTTTGGTCGTAAAATGCAAAAACAAAGAGGAACGGCCATGGCAGGGCGGTGAATATGGTTCCTTAGGTTATATTTGATGGCTTGTAAAAATTTTAGGCGATCGGGGTCTGGGGGACCCGGACACACTTGGAAGGCGTGGGCTAACACGAAAATTTGGCAATTGGGCAAAATTCTAGTTTATAGGCCGTATAAAGCAAAACTACGAGGAACGGTCATGGCGGGGAGGTGGCTATTGTTCCTTAGGTCGTATTTAATAGCCCGGAAAAATTTTAGGCGATTGGGGTCCGGGGGGACGGGACCCACTCGGAAGGCGTGGGCTACAACACACGAATATATGAAAATCGGGAGAATTCTAGTTTGTTGGCCGTAAAATGAAAAAAAACGAGGAACGGCCGTGGAGGGGCGGTCACTATGGTTACTTAGGTCGTATTTGATAGCCCAAAAAAATTTTAGGCGATCGGGGTCCGGTGGGCCGGGACCCACTCGGCAGGCATGGGCTACAACACACAAATATATGGGAATCGGGCAAATTCTAGTTTTTTGGCCGTAACATGCAAAACAACGAGGAAAGGCCATGGAGGGGCGGTGACTATTGTTCCTTAGGTCGTATTTGATGGCTTGGAAAAATTTTAGGCAATCCGGTTTCGGGGAACCCGGGCCCACTCGGAACGCGTGGGCTAGAGCACACGAAAATATGGGAATCGGGCGCAATTCTAGTTTTTTGGTCGTAAAAAGCAAAACAACGAGGAACGGTCATGGAGGGGGGTGACTATGGTTCCTTAGGTCATATTTTATGGCCTAGATAAATTTTAGGTGATCGTGGTCAGGACCCACTCGGAATGCATGGGCTATAGCTCACGAAAATATGGCAATCGCGCGAAATTCTAGTTTTTTGGCCGTAAAAAATAAAAAAATGAGGAACGGTCATGGCGTGGCGATGACTATGGTTCCTTAGCTCATATTTGATGGCCCGAAAATATTTTAGGCGATCGGGGTCTGAGCGTACGGACCCACTCGGAAGGCGTGGGCTATAGAACATGAAAATATGGGAATCGGGCGAAATTCTAGTATTTTGGTCGTAAAACGCAAAACAACGAGGAACGGCCATGACAGGGCGGTGAATATGGTTCCTTAGGTTGTATTTGATGGCTCAGAAAATTTTTAGGCGATCGGGGTCCGGGGGACCGGGACCCACTCGGAAGGCGTGGGCTACAACACACGAATATATGGGAATCGGAAGAATTCTAGTTTTTTGGCCATAAAATGCAAAACAACGAGGAACGGTCGTGGCGGGGCAGTGACTATAGTTCCTTAGGTCGTATTTGATAGCCCAGAAAAATTTTAGGCATTCGGGGTCCAGGGGCGCGGACCCACTCGGAAGTCTTGGGCTATAGCCCATGCCTTCCGAGTGGGTCCAGGCCCCCGGACCCCGATCGCCTAAAATTATTCGGGGCCATCAAATACGACCTAAGGAACCATAGTCACCTCCCCGCCATGGCCGTTCCTCGTTGTTTTGCGTTTTACGGTCAAAAAACTAGAATTCCGCCCGATTCCCATATTTTCGTGTGCTATAGCCCACGCCTTCCGAGTGGGTCCGCGACCCCGGACCCCGATCGCCTAAAATTATTCTGGGCCATCCAATACGACCTAAGGAACCATAGTCACCTCCCCGCCATGGCCGTTCCTCGTTATTTTGCGTTTTACGGTCAAAAAACTAGAATTCCGCCCGATTCCCATATATTCGTGTGCTATAGCCCACGCCTTCCTAGTGGGTTCCGGGCCTCCCGAACCCCGATCGCCTAAAATATTTCCGGGTTATCAAATACAACCTAAGGAACCATAGTCACCGCCCCGCCATGGCCATTCCTCGTTGTTTTGCGTTTTACGGCCAAAAAACTAGAATTCCGCTCGATTCCCATATATTCATGTGCTATAGCCCACGCCTTCCTAGTGGGTTACGGGCCTCCAGGACCCCGATCGCCTAAAATATTTCCGGGTTATCAAAGACAACCTAAGGAACCATAGTCTCCACCCCGCCATGGCCATTCCTCGTTGTTTTGCGTTTTACGGCCAAAAAACTAGAATTCCGCCCGATTCCCAAATATTCGTGTTCTATAGCCCACGCCTTCCTAATGGGTTCCGTGCCTCCCAGACCCCGATCGCCTTAAATATTTCCGGGTTATCAAATACGACCTAAGGAACCATAGTCACCGCCCCGCCATGGCCGTTCCTTGTTGTTTTGCGTTTTACAGCCAAAAAACATGAATTCCGCCCGATTCCCATATATTCGTGTGCCATAGCCCATGCCTTCCGAGTGGGTCCAGGGATCAAATACGACCTAAGGAACCCTAGTCACCACCCCACCATGGCCGTTCCTCGTTGTTTTGCATTTTACGGCCAAAAAACTAGAATTCCGCCCGATTCCCATATATTCGTGTGCTATAACCCACGCCTTCCTAGTGGGTTCCGGGCCCCCCGGACCCTGATCGCCTAAAATATGTCTGGTCTATCAAATACGACCTAAGGAACCATAGTCACCGCCCCGCCATGGCCGTTCCTCGTTGTTTTGCGTTTTACGGCCAAAAAACTAGAATTCCGCCCGATTCCCATATATTTGTATGCCATAGCCAACGCCTTCCGAGTGGGTCCGGTCCCCCCGGACCCCGATCGCCTAAAATTATTCCGAGCTTTCAAATACGACCAAAGGAACCATAGTCACCGCCCAGCCGTGGTCGTTCCTCGTTGTTTTGCATTTTACGGCAAAAAATTAGAATTTCGCCCGATTCCCATATTTTCGTGTGCAATAGCCCATGCCTTCCGAGTGGGTCCAGGCCCCCGGACCCCGATCGCCTAAATTTATTCGGGGGAATCAAATACGACCTAAGGAACCATAGTCACCTCCCCGCCATGGCCGTTCCTCGTTGTTTTGCGTTTTACGGTCAAAAAACTAAAATTCCGCCCGATTCCCATATTTTCGTGTGCTATAGCCCACGCCTTCCGAGTGGGTCCGGGACCCCGGACCCCGATTGCCTAAAATTATTCTGGTCCATCAAATACGACCTAAGGAACCATAGTCACCTCCCCGCCATGGCCGTTCCTCGTTATTTTGCGTTTTATGGCCAAAAAACTAGAATTCCGCCCGATTCCCATATATTCGTGTGCTATAACCCACGCCTTCCAAGTGGGTTCCGGGCCTCCCGGACCCCGATCGCCTAAAATATTTCCGGGTTATCAAATACAACCAAAGGAACCATAGTTACCGCCCCGCCATGGCCGTTCCTCATTGTTTTATGTTTTACGGCCAAAAAACTAGAATTCCGCCCGATTCCCATATATTCGTGTGCCATAGCCCATGCCTTCCGAGTGGGTCCGGGGATCAAATATGACCTAAGGAACCATAGTCAGCGCCCCGCCATGGCCGTTCCACGTTGTTTTGCGTTTTACGGCCAAAAAACTAGAATTCCGCCAGATTCCCATATATTTGTGTGCCAAAGCCAACGCCTTTCGAGTGGTTCCGGTCCCCCCAGACCCCAATCGCCTAAAATTATTTCGAGCCATAAAATACGACCAAAGGAACCATAGTCACCGTCCAGCCATGGCCGTTCCTCGTTGTTTTGCGTTTTACCATCAAAAAACTAGAATTCCGCCCGATTCCCATATATTCGTGTGCTTAACCCACGCCTTCCTAGTGGATTCCGGGCCTCCCGGACCCCGATCGCCTAAAATATTTTCGGGTTATCAAATACGACCTAAGGAACCATAGTCACCGCCCCGCCATGGCCATTCCTCGTTGTTTTGCGTTTTACGGCCAAAAAACTAGAATTCTGCTCGATTCCCATATATTCATGTGCTATAGCCCACGCCTTCCTAGTGGGTTACGGGCCTCCCGGACCCCGATCGCCTAAAATATTTCCGAGTTATCAAAGACAACCTAAGGAACCATAGTCACCACCCCGCCATGGCCATTCCTCGTTGTTTTGCGTTTTACGGCCAAAAAACTAGAATTCCGCCCGATTCCCATATATTCCTGTGCTATAGCCCATGCCTTCCTAATGGGTTCCGGGCCTCCCAGACCCCGATCGCCTTAAATATTTTCGGGTTATCAAATACGACCTAAGGAACCATAGTCACCGCCCCGCCATGGCCGTTCCTTGTTGTTTTGCGTTTTACGGCCAAAAAACTTGAATTCCGCCCGATTCCCATATATTCGCGTGCCATAGCCCATGCCTTCCGAGTGGGTCCAGGGATCAAATACGACCTAAGGAACCATAGTCACCGCCCCACCATGGCCGTTCCTCGTTGTTTTGCATTTTACGGCCAAAAAACTAGAATTCCGCCCGATTCCCATATATTCGTGTGCTATAACCCACGCCTTCCTAGTAGGTTCCGGGCCCCCTGGACCCTGATCGCCTAAAATATGTCTGGGCTATCAAATACGACCTAAGGAACCATAGTCACCGCCCTGCCATGGCCGTTCCTCGTTGTTTTGCGTTTTACGGCCAAAAAACTAGAATTCCGCCCGATTCCCATATATTTGTGTGCCATAGCCAACGCCTTCCGAGTGGGTCCGGTCCCCCCGGACCCCGATCGCCTAAAATTATTCCGAGCCATCAAATACGACCAAAGGAACCATAGTCACCGCCCAGCCGTGGTCGTTCCTCATTGTTTTTCATTTTACGGCAAAAAAATAGAATTTCGCCCGATTCCCATATTTTCGTGTGCTATAGCCCATGCCTTCCGAGTGGGTCCAGGCCCCCGGACCCCGATCGCCTAAAATTATTAGGGGCCATCAAATACGACCTAAGGAACCATAGTCACCTCCCCGCCATGGCCGTTCCTCGTTGTTTTGCATTTTACGGTCAAAAAACTAGAATTCCGCCTGATTCCCATATTTTCGTGTGCTATAGCCCACGCCTTCCGAGTGGGTCCGGGACCCTGGACCCCGATCACCTAAAATTATTCTGGGCCATCAAATACGACCTAAAGAACCATAGTCACCTCCCCGCCATGGCTGTTCCTCGTTATTTTGCATTTTACGGCCAAAAAACTAGAATTCTGCCCGATTCCCATATATTCGTGTGCTATAGCCCACGCCTTCCTAGTGGGTTCCGGGCCTCCCGGACCCCGATCGCTTAAAATATTTCCGGGTTATCAAATACAACCTAAGGAACCATAGTCACCGCCCCGCCATGGCCGTTCCTCATTGTTTTGCATTTTACGGCCAAAAAACTAGAATTCTGCCCGATTCCCATATATTCGTGTACCATAGCCCATGCCTTCCGAGTGGGTTCGGGGATCAAATACGACCTAAGGAACCATAGTAACTGCCCCTCCATGGCCGTTCCTCGTTGTTTTGCATTTTATGGCCAAAAAACTAAAATTCCGCCCGATTCCCATATATTCGTGTGCTATAGCCCACGCATTCCGAGAGGGACCGGGCCCCCCGAACCACGATCACCTAAAAATTTTCTGAACCATCGAATACGACCTAAGGAACCATAGTCACTGCCCCGCCGTGGCCGTTTCTCGTTGTTTTGCATTTTACGGACAAAAAACTAGAATTTTGCTCGATTCCCATATTTTCGTGAGCTATAGCCAATGCCTTCCGAGTGGGTCCGGGCCCCCAGACCCCGATCACCTAAAATTATTCGGGTACATCAAATACGACCTAAGGAACCATAGTCATCGCTCTGCCATGGCTGTTCCTCGTTGTTTTGCATTTTACGGACAAAAAATTAGAATTCCGCCCGATTCCCATATTTTCCTGTCCTAGCCCACGCCTTCCGAGTGGGTCCGGGCCCCCGGACCCTGATCGCCTAAAATTATTCTGGGCCATCAAATACGACCTAAGAAACCATAGTCACCGCCCCGCCATAGCCGTTCCTCGTTGTTTTACGTTTAATGGCCAAATAACTAGAATTCCGCCCGATTCCCATATATTCGTGTGCTATAGCCCACGCCTTCCTAGTGGGTTTCGGGCCCCCCGGACCCCAATTGCCTAAAATATGTTTGGGCTATCAAATACAACCTAAGGAACCATAGTCACCGCCCCGCCATGGCTGTTCCTCATTTTTTTGCTTTTTTCGGCCAAAAAACTAGAATTCTGCCCGATTCCCATATATTTGTGTGGCATAGCCCACGTCTTCCGAGTGGGACCGGGCCCCCCGTACCCCGATCGCCTAAAAATTTTCTTAACCATCAAATATGACCTAAGGAACCATAGTCACTGCCTGGCCGTGGCTGTTTCTCGTTATTTTGCATTTTATGGCCAAAAAACTAGAATTTCGCTCGATTCCCATATTTTCGTGAGCTATAGCCAATGCCTTCCGAGTGGGTCCGGGCCCCCGGACCCCATCGCCGAAAAATTATTCGGGTACATCAAATACGACCTAAGGAACCATAGTCATCGCCCCGCCATGGCCGTTCCTCTTTGTTTTGCATTTTACGGCCAAAAAACTAGAATTCCGCCTGATTCCCATATTTTCGTGTGCTATAGCCCACGTCTTCCGAGTGGGTCCGTGCCCCCGGACCCCGATCGCCTAAAATTATTCTGGGAGATCAAATACGACCTAAGGAACCATAGTCACCGCCCCTCCATGGCCGTTCCTCGTTGTTTTGCGTTTTTCGGCCAAATAACTAGAATTCCACCCGATTCCCATATATTCGTGTGCTATAGCCCACGCCTTCCTAGTGGGTTCCGGGCCCCCCGGACCCTGATCGCCTAAAATATTTCTGGGCTATCAAATACGACCTAAGGAACCATAGTCACCGCCCCGCCATGGCCGTTCCTCGTTGTTTTGCGTTTTACGGCCAAAAAATTAGAATTCCGCCCGATTCCCATATATTCGTGTGCCATAGCCCATGCCTTCCGAGTGAGTCCGGGCGCCCCGGGCCCCGATCGATTAAAATTATTCCGAGCCATCAAATACGACCTAAGGAACCATAGTCACTGCCCAGCCGTGGCCGTTCCTCGTTGTTTTGCATTTTACGGCCAAAAAACTAGAATTTCGCCCGATTCCCTTATTTTTCGTGTGCTAGCCCATGCCTTTTGAGTGGGTCCGGGCCCCCGGATCCCGATCGCCTAAAATTATTCGGGGCCATCTAGTACGACCTAAGGAACCATTGTCATCGCCCCGCCATGGCCGTTCCTCGTTGTTTTGCGTTTTACGGCCAAAAACCTAGAATTTCGCCTGATTCCCATATATTCGTGTGCTATAGCCCACGCCTTCCGAGTGGGACCGGCCTCCCCGTACCCTGATCGCCTAAAATTTTTTCGAGAGATCGAATACGACCTAAGGAACCATAGTCACCGTCCCGTCGTGGCCGTTCCTCGTTGTTTTGCATTTTATGGCCAAAAAACTAGAATTTCGCCCGATTCCCATATTTTCGTGAGCTATAGCCCATGCCTACCGATCGTCTAAAATTATTCGGGGCCATCAAATACGACCTAAGGAACCATAGTTACGGCCCCGCCATGGCCGTTCCTCGTTGTTTTGCGTTTTACGGCCTAAAAACTAGAATTTCGCCCAATTCCTATATTTTTGTGTGCTATAGCCCACGCCTTCCGAGTGGGTCCGGGCCCCCGAACCTCGATCGCCTAAATTATTCTAGGCCATCAAATACGACCGAAGTAACTATAGTCACTGCCCCACCGTGGCCGTTCCTCATTTTTGCATTTTACGGCCAAAATTACTAGAACTCCGCCCGATTCCCATATATTCGTGTGCCCACGCCTTCCTAGTGGGTTCCGTCCCCCCGAGACTGCGATCGCCTAAAATATTTCTAGGCTATCAAATACGACCTAAGGAACCATAGTCACCGCCCCGCCATGGCCGTTCCTCGTTGTTTTGTGTTTTACAGCAAAAAAACTAGAATTCTGCCCGATTCCCATATATTCGTGTGCCATAGCCCACGCCTTCCGAGTGAGTCCGGGCCCCCGGGCTCCGATCGCTTAAAATTATTCCGGGCCATCAAATACGACCTAAGGAACCATAGTCACCATCCAGCCGTGGCCGTTCCTCGTTGTTTTGCATTTTACAGCCAAAAAACTAGAATTTCGCGTGATTCCTTTATTTTCGTGTGCTATAACCCATGCCTTTTGAGTGGGTCCGGGCCCCTAGCCCCCGATCGCCTAAAATTATTCGAGGCCATCAAATACGACCTAAGGAACCATAGTAACCACCCCGCCATGGCCGTTTCTCGTTGTTTTGAGTTTTACGGCCAAAAAACTAGAATTCCGCCTGATTCGCATATATTCGTGTGCTATAGCCAACGCCTTCCGAGGGGGACCGGGCCCCCCATACCCCGATCGCCTAAACTTTTTCCGAGCAATCAAATACGACCTAAGGAACCATAGTCACCGTCCTGCCGTGGCCGTTCCTCATTGTTTTGCATTTTATGGCCAAAACACTAGAATTTCGCCCGATTCCCATATTTTTGTGAGCTATAGCTCATGACTACCGATCGTATAAAATTATTCGGGGCCATCAAATATGACCTAAGGAACCATAGTCACCGCCCCGCCATGGCCGTTCCTCGTTGTTTTGCGTTTTACAGCCTAAAAACTAGAATTCCGCCCAATTGCCATATTTTCGTGTGCTATAACCCACGCCTTCCGAGTGGGTCCGGGCACCCGAACCTCGATCGCCTAAATTATTCTGGGCCATCAAATACGAACGAAGTAACTATAGTCACCGCCCCGCCGTGGCCGTTCCTCGTTTTTGCGTTTTACGGCCAAAATTACTAGAACTCCGCCCGATTCCCATATATTCGTGTGCCCACGCCTTCCTAGTGGGTTCCGGCCCCCCAGACCGTGATCGCCTAAAATATTTCTAGGCTATCAAATACAACCTAAGGAACCATAGTCACCGCCCCTCCATGGCCGTTCCTCGTTGTTTTGCGTTTTACGGCAAAAAAACTAGAATTCTGCCCGATTCCGATATATTCGTGTGCCATACCCCACGCCTTCCGAGTGAGTCCGGGCTCCCCGGGCTCCGATCGCTTAAAATTATTTCGGGCCATCAAATAAGACCTAAGGAACCATAGTCACCATCCAGCCATGGCCGTTCCTAGCTGTTTTGCATTTTACGGCCAAAAAACTAGAATTTCGCCCGATTCTCTTATTTTCGTGTACTATAGCCCATGCCTGTTGAGTGGGTCCAGGCCCCTAGCCCCCGATAGTCTAAAATTATTCAAGGCCATCAAATACGACCTAAGGAACCATAGTCACCACCCCGCCATGGCCGTTCCTCGTTGTTTTGAGTTTTACGGCCAAAAAACTAGAATTCCGCCTAATTCACATATATTCGTGTGCTATAGCCAACGCCTTCCGAGTGGGACCGGGCCCCCCGTACCCCGATCGCCTAAACTTTTTCCGAGCCATCAAATACGACCTAAGGAACCATAGTCACCGTCCCGCCGTGGCCGTTCCTCGTTGTTTTGCATTTTATGGCCAAAACACTAGAATTTCGCCCGATTCCCATATTTTTGTGAGCTATAGCCTATGCCTTCCGAGTGGGTCCGGGACCCCGGACCCAGATCGCCTAAAATTATTCGGGGCCATCAAATATGACCTATGGAACCAAAGTCACCGCCCCGCCATGGCAGTTCCTCGTTGTTTTGCGTTTTACGGCCAAAAAAGTAGAATTCCGCCCGATTCCCATATTTTTGTGTGCTATAGCCCACGCCTTCCGAGTAGGTCCGGGCCCCCGATCGCCTAAAATTTTTCTGGGCCATCAAATATAACCTAAGTAACCATAGTCACCGCCCCGCCGTGGCCGTTCCTCGTTGTTTTGCATTTTACGGCCAAAAAACTAGAATTTCGCTTGATTCCCATATTTTCGTGAGCTATAGCCCATGCCTTCCGAGTGGGTATGGGCCCCCGGACCCCGATCGCCTAAAATTATTCGGGGCCATTAAATATGACCTAAGGAACCATAGTTACCGCCCCGCCATGGCCGTTCCTCGTTGTTTTGCGTTTTACGGCCAAAAAACTAGAATTCTGCCCGATTCTCATATTTTCGTGTGCTATAGCCCACGCCTTCCGAGTGGGTCCGGGCCCTCAGACCCCGATCACCTAAAATTATTTTGGGCCATCAAATATGACCTAAGGAACCATAGTCACCTACCTGCCATGGCCGTTCCTCGTTGTTTTGCATTTTACGGCCAAAAAACTAGAATTTCGCCCGATTCCCATATATTCGTATTCTATAGCCCACGCCTTCCTAGTGGGTTCCGGGCCTCCCGGACCCCGATCGCCTAAAATATTTACGGTCTATCAAATACGACCTAAGGAACCATATTCACCGCCCCACCATGGCCGTTCCTCGTTGTTTTGCGTTTTACGGCCATAAAACTAGAATTCTGCTTGATTTCCATATATTCATGTGCCATAGCCCATGCCTTCCGAGTGGGTCCGGGCCCCCGGGACCCCGATCGCCTAAAATTATTCCGGGCCATCAAATACAACCTAAGGAACCATAGTCACCGCCCAACCGTGGCCGTTCCTCGTTGTTTTGCATTTTACGGCCAAAAAACTAGAATTTCGCCCGATTCCCATATTTTCGTGTGCTATACCTGATCGCCTAAAATTATTCGGGGCCATCAAATACGACCTAAGGAACCATAGTCACCGCCCCGCCATTGCTGTTCCTCATTTTATTCCTTTATACGTCCAAAAAACTAGAATTTCGTGCTATTGCCATATTTTCGTGAGCTATAGCCCATGCCTTCCGAGTGGGTCCGGGCCCCCGGACCCTGATCTCCTAAAATTATTCGGGGCCATAAAATACGATCTAAGGAACCATAGTCACCGTCCCGCCATGGTTGTTCCTCATTTTTTTCCTTTTTACGTCCAAAAAACTAGAAATTCGCGTGATTCCCATATTTTCGTGGGAATAGCCCACGCCTTCCAAGTGGGTCCGGGCCCCCGGACCCCGATCGCCTAAAATATTTACGGGCCATCAACTACGACCTAAGAAACCATAGTCACCGCCCTACCATGACCGTTCCTCATTTTTTTCCTTTTTACGTCCAAAAAACTAGAATTTCGCCTAATTCCCATATTTTCGTGCGAATAGCCCACGACTTCCAAGTGGGTCCGGGCCCCCGGACCCCGATCTCCTAAAATATTTACGGGCCATCAACTAAGACCTAAGAAACCATAGTCACCGCCCTACCATGACCGTTCCTCATTTTTTTCCTTTTTACGTCCAAAAAACTAGAATTTCGTGCAATTGCCATATTTTCGTAAGCTATAGCCCATGCCTTCCGATCACCTAAAATTTATTCGGGCCATCAAATATGACCTAAGGAACCATAGTCACCACCCCACCATGGCTGTTCCTCATTTTTTTCCTTTTTACGTCCAAAAAACTAGAATTTCGCCTGATTCCCATATTTTCGTGGGAATAGCCTACGCCTTCCAAGTGGGTCCGGGCCCCCGGACCCCGATCGCCTAAAATATTTACGGGCCATCAACTACGACCTAAGAAACCATAGTCACCGCCCTACCATGACCGTTCCTCATTTTTTTCCTTTTTACGTCCAAAACACTAGAATTTCGTGCGATTGCCATATTTTCGTGAGCTATAGCCCATGCCTTCCGATCACCTAAAATTTATTCGGGCCATCAAATACAACCTAAGGAACCATATTCACCGCCCCACCATGACCGTTCCTCGTTGTTTTGCTTTTTTATGACGAAAGAAGTAGAATTCTGCCCGATTCCCATATTTTCGTGTGCAGAGCCCACGCCTTCCGAGTGGGCTGGGGTACCCCGAAACCAGATTGCCTAACATTTTTTCAGGCCATCAAATATGACCTAAGGAACCATAGTCACCGCCCCTCCATGGCCGTTCCTCGTTGTTTTGCGTTTTATGGCCAAAAAACTAGAATTCCGCCCGATTCTCATATATTCGTGTGCTGTAGCCCACGTCTTCCGAGTGGGATCGGGAACCTCGGACCCCGATCGCCTAAATGTTTTTCGAGCCATCAAATACGACCTAAGGAACCATAGTCACCGCCCCTCCGTGGTCGTTCCTCGTTGTTTTGCAATTTACGGCAAAACAAAACTAGAATTTCGCCCGATTCCCATATTTTCGTGTGCTATAGCCCCTGCCTTCCGAGTGGGTCCGAGCCCCCGGACCCCGATCGCCTAAAATTATTCGGGGCCATCAAATACGACCTAAGGAACCATAGTCACCGCCCCGCCATGGCCGTTCCTCGTTCTTTTGCTTTTTACGGCCAAAAAACTAGAATTCCGCCCGATTCCCATATATTCGTGTGCTATAGCCCACGCCTTCGGAGTGAGTCCGGGCCCCCGAACCTTGATCGCCTAAAATTATTCTGGGCTATCAAATACGACCTAAGGAACCATAGTCACCGCCCCACCATGGCCGTTCCTCATTGTTTTGCGTTTTACGGCCAAAAAACTAGAATTCCGCCCGATTCCCATATATTCGAGTGTTGTAGCCCACGCCTTCCGAGTGGGACCGGGACCCCCTAACCCCGATTGCCTAAAATTATTCCGTGCCATCAAATACTACCTAAGGAACCATAGTCACCGCCCAGCCATGGCCGTTCCTCGTTGTTTTGCATTTTACGGCCAAAAAACTAGAATTTCATCTGATTCCCATATTTTCGTCTGCTATACCCTGATCGCCTAAAATTATTCGGGGCCATCAAATATGACCTAAGGAACCATAGTCACCATCCCGCCATGGCTGTTCCTCATTTTTTTCCTTTTTACATCCAAAAAACTAGAATTTCGTGCGATTGCCATATTTTCGTGAGCAATAGCCCATGCCTTCCTAGTGGGTCCGGGCCACCTGACCCTAATCACCTAAAATTATTCGGGGCCATAACATACGACCTAAGGAACCATAGTCACCGTCACGCAATGGCTTTTCCTCATTGTTTTCCTTTTTACATCCAAAAAACTAGAATTTCGCCTAATTCCCATATTTTCGTCTGAATAGCCCTCGCCTTCCAAGTGGGTCCGGGCCCCCGGACCCCGATCGCCTAAAATATTTACGGGCCATCAACAAAAACCTAAGGAACTATAGTCACCGCCTCGCCATGACCGTTCCTCATTTTTTTCTTTTTACGTCCAAAAAACTAGAATTTCGTGTGATTGCAATATTTTCATGAGCTATAGCCCATGCCTTCCGAGTGGGTCCGGGCCCCCGGACCCTGATCGCCTAAAATTATTTGGGGCCATAAAATACGACCTAAGGAACCATAGTCACCGTCCCGCCATGGCTGTTCCTCGTTTTTTTCCTTTTTACGTCCAAAAAACTAGAATTTCGCCTGATTCCCATATTTTCGTGGGAATAGCCCACGCCTTCCAAGTGGGTCCGGGCCCCCGGACCCCGATCGCCTAAAATATTTACGGGCCATCAACTACGACCTAAGGAACCATAGTCACCGCCCCGCCATGACCGTTCCTCATTTTTTTCCTTTTTACGTCCAATAAACCAGAATTTCGTGCGATTGCCATATTTTCGTGAGCAATAGCCCATGCCTTCCGATCACCTAAAATTTATTCGGGCCATCAAATACGACCTAAGGAACCATAGTCACCGCCCCGCCATGACCGTTCCTCATTGTTTTGCTTTTTTACGACGAAAGAAGTACAATTCCGCACGATTCCCATATTTTCGTGTGTAGAGCCCACGCCTTCCGAGTAGGACTGGGTACCCTGAAACCGGATTGCCTAACATTTTTACAAGCCATCAAATATGACCTAAGGAACCATAGTCACCGCCCCTCGATGGCCGTTCCTCGTTGTTTTGCATTTTATGGCCAAAAAACTAGAATTCCGCCCGATTCTCATATATTCGTGTGCTGTAGCTCACGTCTTCCGAGTGGGACCGTGATACCCGGACCCCGATCGCCTAAAAATTTTTTGAGCCATCAAATACGACCTAAGGAACCATAGTCACCGCCCCGCCATGGTCGTTCCTCGTTGTCTTGCAATTTAAGGCAAAAAAACTAGAATTTCGCCCAATTCCCATATTTTCATGTGCTATAGCCCCTGCCTTCCGAGTGGGTCCAAGCCCACGGACCTCGATCGCCTAAAATTATTCGAGGCCATCAAATACGACCTAAGGAACCATAGTCACCGTCCCGCCATGGCCGTTCCTCGTTCTTTTGCGTTTTATGGCCAAAAAACTAGAATTCCGCCCGATTCCCATATATTCGTGTGCTATAGCCCACGCCTTCCGAGTGGGTCCGGGCCCCCAAACCCCGATCACATAAAATTATTTTGGGCCATCAAATACAACCTAAGGAACCATAGTCAACGCCCCACCATGGCCGTTCCTCATTATTTTGCGTTTTACGGCTAAAAAACTAGAATTCTGCCTGATTCCCATATATTCGAGTGTTGTAACCTACGCCTTCCGAGTGGGACCGGGACCCCCGGACCCCAATCGCCTAAAATAATAATCCGGGCCATCAAATACTACTTAAGGAACCATAGTCACCGCCCAGCCATGGCCGTTCCTCGTTGTTTTGCATTTTATGGCCAATAAACTAGAATTTTGCCCGATTCCCATATTTTCGTGTGCTATACCCTGATCGCCTAAAATTATTCAGGGCCATCAAATACGACCTATGGAACCATAGTCACCGCCCCACCATGGCTGTTCCTCATTTTTTTCCTTTTTACGTCCAAAAAACTAGAATTTCGTGCGATTGCCATATTTTTGTGAGCTATAGCCCATGCCTTCCGAGTGGGTCCGGGCCTCCGGACCCTGATTGCCTAAAATTATTCGGGGCCATAAAATACGACCTAAGGAACCATAGTCACGGTCCCGCCATGGCTGTTCCTCATTTGTTTTCCTTTTTACGTCCAAAAAACTAGAATTTCGCCTGATTCCCATATTTTCGTGGGAATAGCCCACGTCTTCCAAGTGGTTCCGGGCCCCCGGACCCCGATCGCCTAAAATATTTACGGGCCATCAACTACTACCTAAGGAACCATAGTCACTGCCTCGCCATTGACCGTTCCTCATTTTTTTTCTTTTTACGTCCAAAAAACTAGAATTTCGTGCGATTGCCATATTTTCGTGAGCTATAGCCCATGCCTTCCGATCACCTAAAATTTATTCGGGCCATCAAATATGACCTAAGGAACCATAGTCACCGCCCCGCCATGACCGTTCCTCGTTGTTTTGCTTTTTTACGACGAAAGAAGTAGAATTCTGCCCGATTCCCATATTTTCATGTGCAGAGCCCATGCCTTCCGAGTGGGCCCGGGTACCCCGAAACCGGATTGCCTATCATTTTTCCAGGCCATCAAATACGACCTAAGGAACTATAGTCACCGCCCTTCCATGGTCGTTCCTCGTTGTTTTGCATTTTATGGCCAAATATTAAGAATTACGCCCGATTCTCATATATTCGTGTGCTGTAGCCCACGTCTTCCGAGTGGGACCGGGATCCCCGGACCCCGATCGCCTAAACTTTTTTCGAGGCATCAAATACGACCTAAGTAACCATAGTCACTGCCCCGCCGTTGTATTTCCTCGTTGTTTTGCAATTTACGGCAAAAAAACTAGAATTTTGCCCGATTCCCATATTTTCGTGTGCTATAGCCCCTGCCTTCCGAGTGGGTCCGAGCCCCAGACCCGATCGCCTAAAATTATTTGGGGCCATCAAATACGACCTAAGGAACCATAGTCACCGCCCTGCCATGGCCGTTCCTCGTTCTTTTGCGTTTTACGGCCAAAAAACTAGAATTTCGCCCGATTCCCATATATTCGTGTGCTATAGCCCACGCCTTCCGAGTGGGTCCGGGTCCCCGAACCTAGATCGCCTAAAATTATTTTGGGCCATCAAATACGACCTAAGGAACTATAGTCACCGCCCCACCATGGCCGTTCCTCGTTGTTTTGCGTTTTACGGCCAAAAAATAAGAATTCCACCCGATTCCCATATTTTCGTGTGCTAAGCCCACGCCTTCCGAGTGGGTCAGGGCCCCCCGGACCCCGATCGCATAAAATTTATTTGGGCCATCAAATACGTCCTAAGGAATCATAGTCACTGCCCCACCATGACCGTTCCTCATTGTTTTGCTTTTTACGACTAAAAAACTAGAATTCCTCCCGATTCCCATATTTTCGTGTGCTCTAGCCCACGCCTTCCGAGTGGGCCCGGGTCCCCCGAAACCGGATTGCCTAACATTTTTCTAGGCCATCAAATACGACCTAAGGAACCATAGTCACTGCCCCGCCATGGCCGTTCCTCGTTGTTTTACGTTTTACGGCCAAAAAACTAGAATTCCGCCTGATTCCCATATATTCGTGTGATATATATAGCCCACGCCTTCCTAGTGGGTCCGGGCCCTTCGGACCCCGATCGCCTAAAAAATTTTTGGACTACCAAATACGACCTAAGGAACCATAGTATCCGCCCTGCCATGACCGTTCCTCGTTGTTTTGCTTTTTACGACCAAAAAACTAGAATTTTGCCTGATTCCCATATTTTTGTGTGCTATAGCCCATGCCTTCTTAGTGGGTCCGAGCCCCCGGACCCCGATTAACTAACATTTTTTCAGGCTATCAAATTTGATCTAAGGAACCATAGTCACCGCCCCGTCATGGCCGTTCCTCGTTGTTTTGCGTTTTACGGCCAAAAAACTAGAATTTCGCCCGATTCCCATATTTTCGTGAGATATAGCCCACGCCTTCCAAGTGGGTCCGGGCACCCGGACCCCGATCGCCTAAAATATTTTTGGGCCATCAACTACGACCTAAGGAACAGTAGTCACCGCCCCGCCATGACCGTTCCTCAATTCTTTTCCTTTTTACATCCAAAAAACTAGAATTTCGTGCGATTGCCATATTTTAGTGAGCTGTAGCCCATGCCTTCCGAGTGCGTCCGGGCCCCCCGGATCCCAATCATCTAAAATTTATTTGGGCCATCAAATACGATCTAAGGAACCATAGTCACCGCCCCACCATGGCCGTTCCTCGTTGTTTTGCGTTTTACGGCAAAAAAATGAGAATTCCACCCGATTCCTATATTTTCGTGTGCTAAGCCCACGCCTTCCGAGTGGGTCAGGGCCCCCCGGACCCCGATCGCCTAAAATTTATTTGGGCCATCAAATACGTCCTAAGGAACCATATTCACCGCCCTGCCATGACCGTTCCTCACTATTTTGCTTTTTACGATCAAAAAACTAGAATTCCTCCCGATTCCCATATTTTCGTGTGCTCTAGCCCACGCCTTACGAGTGGGCCCGTGTCCCCCGAAACCGGATTGCCTAACATTTTTCTAGGCCATCAAATACGACCTAAGGAACCATAGTCACCGCCCCGCCATGGCCGTTCCTCGTTGTTTTGCGTTTTATGGCCAAAACACTAGAATTCCGCCCGATTCCCATATATTCGTGTGCTATATATAGCTCACGCCTTCCTAGTGGGTCCGGGCCCTCCGGACCCCGATCGCCTAAAATTTTTCTGAACTATCAAATACGACCTAAGGAACCATAGTCACCACCCTGCCATGACCGTTCCTCGTTGTTTTGCTTTTTACGACCAAAAAACTAGAATTTTGCGTGATTCACATATTTTCGTGTGCTATAGCCCATGCCTTACGAGTAGGTCTGAGCCCCCGGACCCGGATCGGCTAAAATTATTCGGGGCCATCAAATACGACCTAAGGAACCATAGTCACCTCCCCTCCATAGCCGTTCCTCGTTCTTTTGCGTTTTAGGCCAAAAAACTAGAATTCCGCCCGATTACCATATATTCGTGTGCTATAGCCCACGCCTTTCGAGTGGGTTCGGGCACCCGGACCCCGATCACCTAAAATTATTCTAGGCCATCAAATACGACTTAAGGAATCATAGTCACCGCCCCGCCATGGCCGTTCCTTGTTGTTTTGCGTTTTACAGCCGAAAAACTAGAATTTCGCCCGATTCCCATATTTTCGTGAGATATAGCCCATGCCTTCCAAGTGGGTCAGGGCCCCCGGACCCTGATCATCTAAAATATTTTTGGGCCATCAACTACGACCTAAGGAACAGTAGTCACCGCCCCGCCATGACCGTTCCTCATTTCTTTCCTTTTTACGTCCAAAAAACTAGAATTTCGTGCGATTGCCATATTTTAGTGAGCTGTAGACAATGCCTTCCGAGTGCGTCCGGGCCCCCCGGATCCCAATCACCTAAAATTTATTTGGGCCACAAATACGACCTAAGGAACCATAGTCATCGCCCCACCATGATCGTTCCTCGTTGTTTTGCTTTTTACGACCAAAAAAGTAGAATTCCGCCCGATTTCTATATTTTCGTGTGCAGAGCCCACGCCTTCCGAGTGGGCCCGGGTACCCCAAAACCGGATTGCTTAACATTTTTCCAGGCCATCAAATACGACCTATGGAACCATAGTCACCGCCCCTCCATGGTCGTTCCTCGTTGTTTTGCGTTTTACGGCCAAAAAACTAGAATTCTGCCCGATTCCCATATATTCGAGTGTTGTAGCCCACGCCTTCTGAGTGGGATAGGGACCCCCGGACCCCGATCACCTAAACTTCTTATGAGCCATCAAATATGACCTAAGGATCCATAGTCACCGCCCCGCCGTGGTCTTCCTCGTTGTTTTGCAATTTACGGCAAGAAAACTAGAATTTCGCCTGATTCCCATATTTTCATGTGCTGTAGCCCCTGCCTTCGAGTGGGTCCGAGCCTCCGGACCCCGATCGCCTAAAATTATTCAGGGCCATCAAATATGACCTAAGGAATCATAGTCACCGCCCCACCATGACCGTTCCTCGTTCTTTTGCGTTTTACGGCCAAAAAACTAGAATTCTGCCCGATTCCCATATATTCGTGTGCTATAGCCCATGCCTTCCGAGTGGGTACGGGATCCCGGACCCCGATCGCCTAAAATTATTTTGGGCCATCAAATACGACCTAAGGAACCATACTCACCTCCCCACCATGGCCGTTCCTCGTTGTTTTGCGTTTTACGGCCAAAAAACAAGAATTCCACCCGATTCCCATATTTTCGTGTGCTAAGCCCACGCCTTCCGAGTGGGTCAGGGCCCCCCGAACCACGATCGCCTAAAATTTATTTGGGCCATCAAATACGTCCTAAGGAACCATAGTCACCGCCCTGCCATGACCGTTCCTCATTGTTTTGCTTTTTACGACCAAAAAACTAGAATTCCTCCCGATTCCCATATTTTCGTGTGCTCTAGCCCACGCCTTCCGAGTGGGCCCGGGTCCCCCAAAACCGGATTGCCTAACATTTTACTAGGCCATCAAATATAACCTAAGGAACCATAGACACCGCCCCGCCATGGCCGTTCCTCGTTGTTTTGCGTTTTACGGCCAAAAAACTAGAATTCCGCCCGATTCCCATATATTCGTGTGCTATATATAGCCCACGCCTCCCTAGTGGGTCCGGGCCCTCCGGACCCTGATCGCCTAAAATTTTTCTGAACTATCAAATAAGACCTAAGGAACCATATTCACCGCCCTGCCATGACCGTTCCTCGTTATTTTGCTTTTTACGACCAAAAAACTAGAATTTTGCGTGATTCCCATATTTTCTTGTGCTATAGCCCATGCCTTCTGAGTGGCTCCGAATCCCCGGACCCCGAATACCTAACATTTTTCCAGGCTATCAAATTTGACCTAAGGAAACATAGTCACTGCCCCGCCATGGCCGTTCCTCATTGTTTTGCGTTTTATGGCCAAAAAACTAGAATTCCTTCCGATTCCCATATATTCGTGTGCTATATATAGCTCACGCCTTCCTAGTGGGTCCGGCCCTCCGGACCCCGATCGCCTAAAATTTTTCTGAACTATCAAATACGACCTAAGGAACCATAGTCACCGCCCTGCCATGACCGTTCCTCGTTATTTTGCTTTTTACGACCAAAAAACTAGAATTTTGCGTGATTCCCATATTTTCTTGTGCTATAGCCCATGCCTTCTGAGTGGCTCCGAATCCCCGGACCCCGAATACCTAACATTTTTCCAGGCTATCAAATTTGATCTAAGGAAACATAGTCTCCGCCCCGCAATGGTCATTCCTCGTTGTTTTGCGTTTTATGGCCAAATAACTAGAATTCTGCCCGATTCCCATATATTCGTGTGCTATAGCCCATGCCTTCCTAGTTGGTTCTGGGCCCCCCGGACCCCGATCGCCTAAAATATTTACGGGCTATCAAATACGACCTAAGGAACCATAGTCACCGCCCCTCCATGACCGTTCCTCATTTTTTGCATTTTACGGCAAAAAAACTAGAATTCCCCCCAATTCCCATATATTCGTGTGCAGCCCACGCCTTCTGACCCGGACCCCGATCGCCTAAAATTATTCCGAGCAATCAAATACGACCCAAGGAACCATTGTCACTGCCCAGCCGTGGCCGTTCCTCGTTGTTTTGCATTTACGGCAAAAAAACTAGAATTTCGCCTGATTCCCATATTTTCGTGCGCTATAGCCCCTGCCTTCCGAGTGGGTCCGAGCCCAGGGGCCCCGATCACCTAAAATTATTCGTGGCCATCAAATATGACCTAACGAACCATAGTCACCGCCCCGCCATGGCCGTTCCTCGTTCTTTTACATTTTACTGTCAAAAAACTAAAATTCCGCCCGATTCCCATATATTCGTGTGCTATAGCCCACGCCTTCCGAGTGGGTCCGGGATCCCGGACCCTGATCGCCTAAAATTATTTTGGGCCATCAAATACGACCTAAGGAACCATAGTCACCGCCCCACCATGGCTGTTCCTCGTTGTTTTGCGTTTTACGGCCAAAAAACTAGAATTCCGCTTAATTCCCATATTTTTGTGTGCTAAGCCCACGCCTTCCGAGTAGGTCCGGGGCCCCCCGAACCCCGATCACCTAAAATTTATTTGGGCCATCAAATACGTCCTAAGGAACCATAGTCACTGCCCCGCCATGACCGTTCCTCGTTGTTTTGCTTTTTACGACCAAAAAACTAGAATTCCTCCCGATTCCCATATTTTCGTGTGCTCTAGCCCACGCCTTTTGAGTGGGCCCGGTTCCCTGAAACCGGATTGCCTAACATTTTTCTAGGCCATCAAATACGACCTAAGGAATCATAGTCACCACCCCGCCATGGCCGTTCCTCGTTGTTTTGCATTTTACGGCCAAAAAACTAGAATTCCGCCCGATTCCCAAATATTTGTGTGCTATATATAGCCCACGCCTTCCTAGTGGGTCCGGGCCCTACGGACCCCGATCGCCTAAAATTTTTCTGGGCTATCAAATTCGACCTAAGGAGCCATAGTCACCGCCCTACCATGGCCGTTCCTCGTTGTTTTGCTTTTTACGACCAAAAAACTAGAATTTTGCCCGATTCCCATATTTTCGTGTGCTATAGCCCATGCCTTCTGAGTGGGTCCGAGCCCCCGGACCCCGAATACCTAACATTTTTCCAGGCTATCAAATTTGACCTAAGGAAACATAGTCACTGCCTCGCCATGGCCGTTCCTCGTTGTTTTGCGTTTTATGGCCAAAAAACTAGAATTCCGTCCGATTCCCATATATTCGTGTGCTATATATAGCCCACGCCTTCCTAGTGGGTCCGGCCCTCCGGACCCCGATCGCCTAAAATTTTTCTGAACTATCAAATACGACCTAAGGAACCATAGTCACCACCCTGCCATGACCGTTCCTCGTTGTTTTGCTTTTTACGACCAAAATACTAGAATTTTGCTTGATTCCCATATTTTCATGTGCTATAGCCCATGCCTTCTGAGTGGGTCCGAGCCCCTGGACCCCGAATACCTTACATTTTTCCATGCTATCAAATTTGATCTAAAGAAACATAGTCTCCACCCCGCAATGGCCGTTCCTCGTTGTTTTGCGTTTTATGGCCAAAAAACTAGAATTCTGCCCGATTCCCATATATTCGTGTGCTATAGCCCATGCCTTCCTAGTGGGTTCTGGGCACCGCGGACCCCGATCGACTAAAATATTTTCGGGCTATCAAATACGACCTAAGGAACCATAGTCACCGCCCCTCCATGACCGTTCCTCGTTTTTTACATTTTACGGCAAAAAAACTAGAATTCCGCCCAATTCCCATATATTCGTGTGCAGCCCACGCCTTCTGACCCGGACCCCGATCGCCTATAATTATTCCGAGCAATCAAATACGACCTAAGGAACCATAGTCACTGCCCAGCCGTGGCCGTTCCTCGTTGTTTTGCATTTTCGGCAAAAAAACTAGAATTTCGCCCGATTCCCATATTTTCGTGTGCTATAGCCCCTGCCTTCGGAGTGGGTGCAAGCCTAGGGGCCCCGATCGCCTAAAATTATTCGTGGCCATCAAATATGACCTAACGAACCATAGTCACTGCTCCGCCATGGCCGTTCCTCGTTCTTTTGCGTTGTACTGCGAAAAAACTAGAATTTCGCCCGATTCCCATATATTCGTGTGCTATAAGCCCACGCCTTCCGAGTGGGTCCGGGATCCTGGACCCCGATCGCCTAAAATTATTTTGGGCCATCAAATACGACCTAAGGAACCATAGTCACCGCCCCACCATGGCTGTTCCTCGTTGTTTTGCGTTTTACGGCCAAAAAATAGAATTCCGCCTGATTCCCATATTTTCGTGTGCTAAGCCCACGCCTTCCGAGTGGGTCCGGGCCCCCCGAACCCCGATCGCCTAAAATTTATTTGGGCCATCAAATACGTCCTAAGGAACCATAGTCACTGCCCCGCCATGACCGTTCCTCGTTGTTTTGCTTTTTACGACCAAAAAACTAGAATTCCTCCTGATTCCCATATTTTCGTGTGCTCTAGCCCACGCCTTTTGAGTGGGCAGGTTCCCTGAAACTGGATTGCCTAACATTTTTCTAGGCCATCAAATACGACCTAAGGAATCATAGTCACCGCCCCGCCATGGCCGTTCCTCGTTATTTTGCGTTTTACGTCCAAAAGACTAGAATTCCGCCCGATTCCCAGATATTCGTGAGCTATATATAGCCCATGCCTTCCGAGTGGGTCCGAGCCCCCGGACCCCGATTGCCTAACATTATTCCAGGCTATCAAATACGACCTAAGGAACCATAGTCACCGCCCCGCCATGGCCGTTCCTCGTTGTTTTGCGTTTTATGGCCAAAAAACTAGAATTCCGCCCGATTCCCATATATTCGTGTGTTATAGCCCATGCCTTCCTAGTGGGTTCTGGCCCCCCCGGACCCCGATCGCCTAAAATATTTTCGGGCTATCAAATACGACCTAAGGAACCATAGTCACTGCCCCTCCATGACCGTTCCTCATTTTTTGCATTTTACGGTCAAAAAACTAGAATTGCGCCCAATTCCCATATATTCGCCACGCCTTCCGAGTGGGTCCGTGTCACCCGGACCCCGATCGCCTAAATTTAATCTGAGCAATCAAATATGACCTAAGGAACCATAGTCACCGCTCCGCCATGGCCGTTCCTCGTTCTTTTGCATTTTACGGCCAAAAAACTAGAATTTCGCCTGATTCCCATATATTCGTGTGCTGTAGCCCACGCCTTCCTAGTGGGTTCCGGGCCCCCCGGACCCCGGTCGCCTAAAATATTTCCGGTCTATCAAATACGACCTAAGGAACCATAGTCACTGCCCCTCCATGTACATTCCTCGTTTTTTGCATTTTACGGCCAAAAAACTAGAATTCCGCTCGATTCCCATATATTCGTGTGCTATATATAGCCCACGCCTTCCGAGTGGGTCCGGGCCACCAGGACCCCGATCGCCTAAAATTATTTCGGGCAATCAAATACGACCTAAGGAACAATAGTCACCGCCTAGCTGTGGCCGTTCCTCATTGTTTTGCATTTACAGCAAATAAACTAGAATTTCACCGGATTCCTATATTTTCGTGTGCTATAGCCCATGTCTTCCGAGTGGGTCCGAGCCCCCGGACCCCGATCGCCTAAAATTATTCGGGGCCATCAAATACGACCTAAGGAACCATAGTCACCGCCCCACCATGGCCGTTCCTCGTTCTTTTGCATTTTACGGCCAAAAAACTAGAATTCCGCCCGATTCCCATATATTCGTGTGCTATAGCCCAGCCTTCCGAGTGGGTCCGGGCCCCCTGACCCTGATCGCCTAAAATTATTCCGGGCCATCAAATACGACCTAAGGAACCATAGTCACTGCCCCACCATGGCCATTCCTCGTTGTTTTGCGTTTTACGGCCAAAAAACTAGAATTCCGCAAGATTCCCATATTTTCGTGTGCTAAGCCCACGCCTTCCGAGTGGGTCCGGGCGCCTCGAACCCCGATCGCCTAAAAATTATTTTGGCCATCAAATACGTCCTAAGGAACCATAGTCACCGCCCCGCCATGACCGTTCCTCGTTGTTTTGCTTTTTACGATCAAAAAACTAGAATTCCTCCCGATTCCCATATTTTCGTGTGCTCTAGCCCACGCCAACCGAGTGGGCCCGGGCCCCACGTACCCCGATCTCCTAAACTTTTTCCGAGCTATTAAATATGACCTAAGGAACCGTAGTCACCGCCCCGCCATGACCGTTCCTCATTGTTTTGCGTTTTATGGCCAAAGAACTAGAATTCCTCCGGATTCCCATATATTCGTGTGCTATATATAGCCCACGCCTTCCAAGTGGGTCCGGGCCCCCCGGACCCGTATTGCCTAAAAAATTTTCGGGCTATCAAATACGACCTAAGGAACCATAGTCATCGCCTTGCCATGACCGTTCCTCGTTGTTTTGCTTTTTACGACCAAAAAACTAGAATTCTGCCCGATTTCTATATTTTCGTGTGCTATAGCCCATGCCTTCCGAGTGGGTCCGAGCCCCCGGACCTTGATTGCCTAATATTTTTCCAGGCAATCAAATACGACCTAAGGAACCATAGTCACCGCCCCGCTATGGCCGTTCCTTGTTGTTTTGCGTTTTGCGGTCAAAAAACTAGAATTTCGCCTGATTCCCAAATATTCGTGTGCTCTAGCCCAAGCCTTCCGAGTGGGTCCGGGCCCCCTGGACCCCGATCACCTAAAATATATTTGGGCCAACAAATACGTCCTAAGGAACCATAGTCACCGCCTCGCCATGACCGTTCCTCGTTGTTTTGCTTTTTAATAGCAAAAAACTAGAATTCCGCCTGATTCCCATATTTTCGTGTGCTCTAGCCCAGGCCTTCCGAGTGGGCCCGGGTCACCCGAAACCGGATTGCCTAACACTTTTCCAGGCCATCAAATATGACCAAAGGAACCATAGTCACCGCACCGCCATGGCCTTTCCTCGTTGTTTTGTGTTTTACGGCCAAAAAACTATAATTCCGCCCGATTCCCATATATTCGTGTGCTATATATAGCCCACGCCTTCCTAGTGGGTTCCGGGCCCCCCAGACCCTGATCGCCTAAAATATTTTCGGGCTATCAAATACGACCTAAGGAACCAGTCACCGCCACTCCATGGCCGTTCCCCGTTGTTTTGCGTTTCACGGCCAAAAAACTAAAATTCCGCCCGATTCCCATATTTTCGTGTGCTAAGCCCACGACTTCCGAGTGGGTCCGGGCCCCCCGGACCCCGATCACCTAAAATTTATTTGGGCCAACAAATACGTCCTAAGGAACCATAGTCATCGCCCCGCCATGACCGTTCCTCGTTGTTTTGCTTTTTACGACCCAAAAACTAGAATTCTGCCCGATTCCCATATTTTCGTGTGCTAAGCCCACGCCTTCCGAGTGGGTCCGGGCGCCTCGAACCCCGATCACCTAAAATTTATTTCGGCCATCAAATACGTCCTAAGGAACCATAGTCACCGCCGCGCCATGACCGTTCCTCATTGTTTTGCTTTTTACGACCAAAAAACTAGAACTCAGCCCGATTCCCATATTTTCGTGTGCTCTAGCCCATGCCTACCGAGTGGGCCTGGGCCCCCCGTACCCCGATCTCCTAAACTTTTTCCGAGCTATTAAATACGACCTAAGGAACCGTAGTCACCGCCCCGCCATGGCCGTTCCTCGTTGTTTTGCGTTTTACGGCCAAAAAACTAGAATTCCGCCCGATTCCCATATATTCGTGTGCTATATATAGCCCACGCCTTCCAAGTGGGTCCGGGGCCCCCGGACCCCTATTGCCTAAAAATTTTTCGGGCTATCAAATACGACCTAAGGAACCATAGTCATCGCCTTGCCATGACCGTTTCTCGTTGTTTTGCTTTTAACGACCAAAAAACTAGAATTCTGCCCGATTTCTATATTTTCGTGTGCTATAGCCCATGCCTTCCGAGTGGGTCCGAGCCCCCGGACCTTGATTGCCTAATATTTTTCCAGGCTATCAAATACGACCTAAGGAACCATAGTCACCGCCCCGCTATGGCCGTTCCTTGTTGTTTTGCGTTTTACGGTCAAAAAACTAGAATTTCGCCTGATTCCCAAATATTCGTGTGCTCTAGCCCAAGCCTTCCGAGTGGGTCCGGGCCCCCTGGACCCCGATCACCTAAAATATATTTGGGCCAACAAATACATCCTAAGGAACCATAGTCACCGCCTCGCCATGACCGTTCCTCGTTGTTTTGCTTTTTACGACCAAAAAACTAGAATTCCGCCCGATTCCCATATTTTCGTGTGCTCTAGCCTAGGCCTTCCGAGTGGGCCCGGGTCACCCGAAACCGGATTGCCTAACACTTTTCCAGGCCATCAAATACGACCAAAGGAACCATAGTCACCGCACCACCATGGCCCTTCCTCGTTGTTTTGTGTTTTACGGCCAAAAAACTATAATTCCGCCCGATTCCCATATATTCGTGTGCTATATATAGCCCACGCCTTCCTAGTGGGTTCCGGGCAACCCAGACCCCGATCACCTAAAATATTTTCGGGCTATCAAATACGACCTAAGGAACCAGTCACCGCCACTCCATGGCCGTTCCTCGTTGTTTTGCGTTTTACGGCCAAAAAACTAAAATTTCGCCCGATTCCCATATTTTCGTGTGCTAAGCCCACGACTTCCGAGTGGGTCCGGGCCCCCGGACCCCGATCACCTAAAATTTATTTGGGCCAACAAATACGTCCTAAGGAACCATAGGCATCGCCCCGCCATGACCGTTCCTCGTTGTTTTTCTTTTTACGACCCAAATACTAGAATTCCGCCCGATTCCCATATTTTCGTGTTCTCTAGCCCAAGCCTTCCGAGTGGGCCCGGGTCACCCAAAACTGGATTGCCTAACACTTTTCCAGGCCATCAAATATGACCTAAGGAACCATAGTCACCGCCCCCCCATGGCCGTTCCTCGTTGTTTTGCGTTTTACGGCCAAAAAACTATAATTCCGCCCGATTCCCATATATTCGTGTGCTATATATAGCCCACGCCTTCCTAGTGGGTCCGGGCCATCCGGACCCCGATCGCCTAAAATTTTTCCGGGCTATCAAATACGACCTAAGGAACCATAGTCACCGCCCTTCCATGACCGTTCCTCGTTGTTTTGCTTTTTACGACCAAAAAACTAGAATTTTGCCTGATTCCCATATTTTTGTGTGCTATAGCCCGCGCCTTCTGATTGGGTCCGAGCCCCCGGACCCCGAATACCTAACATTTTTCCAGGATATCAAATTTGATCTAAGGAAACATAGTCTCCGCCCCGCAATGGCGGTTCCTCGTTGTTTTGCGTTTTATGGCCAAAAAACTAGAATTCTGCCCGATTCCCATATATTCGTGTGCTATAGCCCATGCCTTCCTAGTGGGTTCTGGGCCCCCCGGACACCGATCGCCTAAAATATTTTCGGGCTACCAAATACGACCTAAGGAACCATAGTCACCTCCCCTCCATGACCGTTCCTCGTTTTTTGCATTTTACGGCAAAAAAACTAGAATTTCGCCCAATTCCCATATATTCGTGTGCAGCCCACGCCTTCTGACCCGGACCCCGATCGCCTAAAATTATTCCGAGAAATCAAATACGACCCAAGGAACCATAGTCACTGCCCAGCAGTGGCCGTTCCTCGTTGTTTTGCATTTTCAGCAAAAAAACTAGAATTTCGCCCGATTCCCATATTTTCGTGTGCTATAGCCCCTACCTTCCGAGTGGGTCCGAGCCCAGGGGCCCCGATCGCCTAAAATTATTCGTGGCCATCAAATATGACCTAATGAACCATAGTCACCGCCCCGCCATGGCCGTTCCTCGTTCTTTTGCGTTTTACTGCCAAAAAACTAGAATTCCGCCCGATTCCCATATATTCGTGTGCTATAGCCCACACCTTCCGAGTGGGTCCGGGATCCCGGACCCCGATCGCCTAAAATTATTTTGGGCCATCAAATACGACCTAAGGAACCATAGTCACTGCCCCACCATGGTTGTTCCTCGTTGTTTTGCGTTTTACGGCCAATAAATAGAATTCCGCCTGATTCTCATATTTTCGTGTGCTAAGCCCACGCCTTCCGAGTGGGTCCGGGCCCCCCGAACCCCGATCGCCTAAAATTTATTTGGGCCATCAAATACGTCCTAAGGATCCATAGTCACTGCCCCGCCATGACCGTTCCTCTTTGTTTTGCTTTTTACGACCAAAAAACTAGAATTCCTCCTGATTCCCATATTTTCGTGTGCTCTAGCCCACGCCTTTTGAGTGGGCCCGGTTCCTGGAAACCGGATTGCCTATCATTTTTCGAGGCCATCAAATATGACCTAAGGAATCATAGTCACCGCCCCGCCATGGCCGTTCCTCGTTATTTTGCGTTTTACGGCCAAAAAACTAGAATTCCGCCTGATTCCCAGATATTCGTGTGCTATATATAGCCCATGCCTTCCGAGTGGGTCCGAGCCCCCGGACCCCGATTGCCTAACATTATTCCAGGCTATCAAATACGACCTAAGGAACCATAGTCACCACCCCGCCATGGCCGTTCCTCGTTGTTTTGCATTTTATGGCCAAAAAACTAGAATTCCGCCCGATTCCCATATATTCGTGTGTTATAGCCCATGCCTTCCTAGTGAGTTCTTGCCCCCCCGGACCCCGATCGCCTAAAATATTTCTGGGCTATCAAATACGAACTAAGGAACCATAGTCACTGCCCCTCCATGACCGTTCCTCGTGTTTTGCATTTTACGGTCAAAAAACTAGAATTGCGCCCAATTCCCATATATTCGCCACGCCTTCCGAGTGGGTCCGTGTCACCCGGACCCCGATCGCCTAAAATTAATCCGAGCAATCAAATACGACCTAAGGAACCATAGTCACCGCCCAGCCGTGGCCGTTCCTCGTTGTTTTGCATTTACGGCAAAAAAACTAGAATTTCGCCCGATTCCCATATTTTCGTGTTCTATAGCCCATGCCTTCTGAGTGGGTCCAAGCCCCCGGACCCCGATTGCCTAATATTTTTCCAGGCTATCAAATATGATCTAAGGAACCATAGTCACCGCTCCTCCATGGCCGTTCCTCATTCTTTTGCATTTTACTGCCAAAGAACTAGAATTTCACCCGATTCCAATATATTCGTGTGCTGTAACCCACGCCTTCCTAGTGGGTTCCGGGCCCCCCGGACCCCGGTCGCCTAAAATATTTTCGGGCTATCAAATACGACCTAAGGAACCATAGTCACCGCCCCTCCATGACCGTTCCTCATTTTTTGCATTTTACGGCCAAAAAACTAGAATTCCGCCCGATTCCCATATATTCGTGTGCTATAGCCCACGCCTTCCGAGTGGGTCCGGTCCCCCTAACCCTGATTGCCTAAAATTATTCTGGGCCATCAAATATGACCTAAGGAACCATAGTCACTGCCCCACCATGGCCGTTCCTCGTTGTTTTGCGTTTTACAGCCAAAAAATTAGAATTCCGCCCGATTCCCATATTTTCGTGTGCTAAGCCCACGCCTTCTGAGTGGGTCCGGGCGCCTCGGACCCCGATCGCCTAAAATTTATTTCGGCCATCAAATACGTCCTAAGGAACCATAGTCACCGCCCCGCCATGCCCGTTCCTCATTGTTTTGCTTTTTATGGCCAAAAAACTAGAATTCAGCCCGATTCCCATATTTTCGTGTGCTCTGGCCCACGCCTACCGAGTGGGCCCGAGCCCCCCGTACCCCGATCTCCTAAACTTTTTCCGAGCTATCAAATACGACCTAAGGAACCATAGTCACCGCCCCGCCATGGCCGTTCCTCGTTGTTTTGCGTTTTACGGCCAAAAAACTAGAATTCCACCCGATTCCCATATATTCGTGTGCTATATATAGCCCACGCCTTCCAAGTGGGTCCGGGCCCCCGGACCCCTATTGCCTAAAATTTGTTCGGGCTATCAAATACGACCTAAGGAACCATAGTCATTGCCCTGCCATGACCGTTCCTCGTTGTTTTGCTTTTTACGACCAAAAAACTAGAATTCTGCCCGATTTCCATATTTTCGTGTGCTATAGCCCATGCCTTCCAAGTGGGTCTGAGCCCCCGGACCTTGATTGCCTAATATTTTCCAGGCTATCAAATACGACCTAAGGAACCATAGTCACCGCCCCGCTATGGCCGTTCCTCGTTGTTTTGCTTTTTACGGTCAAAAAACTAGAATTTTGCCTGATTCCCAAATATTCGTGTGCTCTAGCCCAAGCCTTCCGAGTGGGTCCGGGACCCCTAGACCCCGATCACCTAAAATATATTTGGGCCAACAAATACGTCCTAAGGAACCATAGTCACCGCCTCGCCATGACCGTTCCTCGTTGTTTTGCCTTTACGACCAAAAAACTAGAATTCCGCCCGATTCCCATATTTTCGTGTGCTCTAGCCCAGGCCTTCCGAGTGGGCCCGAGTCACCCGAAACTAGATTATCTAACACTTTTCCAGGCCATCAAATACGACCAAAGGAACCATAATCACCGCACCGCCATGGCCCTTCCTCGTTGTTTTGCATTTTACGGCCAAAAAACTATAATTCTGCCCGAATCCCATATATTCATGTGCTATATATAGTCCACGCCTTCCTAGTGGGTTCCGGGCCCCCCAGACCCGGATCACCTAAAATATTTTCGGGCTATCAAATACGACCTAAGGAACCAGTCACCGCCCCTCCATGGCCGTTCCTCGTTGTTTTGCGTTTTATGACAAAAAACTAAAATTCCGCCCGATTCCCATATTTTCGTGTGCTAAGCCCACGACTTCCGAGTGGGTCCGGGCCCCCCGGACCCCGATCACCTAAAATTTATTTGGGCCAACAAATACATCCTAAGGAACCATAGTCATCGCCACGCCATGACCGTTCCTCGTTGTTTTGCTTTTTACGACCCAAAAACTAGAATTCCGCCCGATTCCCATATTTTCGTGTGCTCTAGCCAAGCCTTCCGAGTGGGCCCGAGTCACCCAAAACTGGATTGCCTAACACTTTTCCTGGCCATCAAATAGGACCTAAGGAACCATAGTCACCGCCCCGCCATGGCCGTTTCTCGTTGTTTTGCGTTTTACGGCCGAAAAACTATAATTCCGCCCGATTCCCATATATTCGTGTGCTATATATAGCCCACGCCTTCCTAGTGGGTCCGGGCCATCCGGACCCCAATCACCTAAAATTTTTCCGGGCTATCAAATACGACATAAGGAACCATAGTCACCACCCTACCATGACCGTTCCTCATTGTTTTGCTTTTTACGACCAAAAAATTAGAATTTTGACCGATTCCCACATTTTCGTGTGCTATAGCCCATGCCTTCCGAGTGGGTCCGAGCCCCCTGACCCTGATTGCCTAACATTTTCCCAGGCTATCAAATACGACCTAAGGAACCATAGTCACCGCCCTTCCATGGCCATTCCTTGTTGTTTTGCATTTTACGACCAAAAAACTAGAATTCCGCCCGATTCCCATATATTCGTGTGCTATAGCCCACGCCTTCCTAGTGGGTTCCGGGCCCCCGGACCCCGATCGCCTAAAATATTTCCGGGATATCAAATACGACCTAAGGAACCCTAGTAACCGCCCCTCCATGACCGTTCCTCGTTTTTTGCATTTTACGGCCAAAAAACTAGAATTCCGCCCGATTCCCATATATTCGTGTGCTATATATAGCCCACGCCTTCCGAGTGGGTCCGAGCCACCCGGACCCCGATCCCATAAAATTATTTCGGGCAATAAAATATGACCTAACAAACCATAGACACCGCCCAGTCATGACCATTCCTCGTTATTTTGCATTTAGGACCAAAAAACTAGAATTCCTCCCGATTCCCATATATTCGTGTGCTATAGCCCACGCCTTCCGAGTGGGTCCGGGCCCCCGGACCCCGATCACCTAAATTTATTCTGGGCCATCAAATATGACCTAAGGAACCATAGTTACCGCCCCACCATGGCCGTTCCTCGTTGTTTTGCGTTTTACGGATAAAAAACTACAATTCCGCCCGATTCCCATATATTCGTGTGCTATAGCCCACGCCTTCCTAGTGGGTTCCGGACTCCTCGGACCCCGATCGCCTAAAATTATTCTAGGCCTTCAAATATAACCTAAGGAACCATAGTCACCGCCCCACCATGGCCGTTCCGCGTTGTTTTGCGTTTTACGGCTAAAAAACTAGAATTCCGCCCGATTCCCATATTTTTGTTTGCTAAGCCCACGCCTTCCGAGTGAGTCCGGGCCCCCGGGCCCCGATCGCCTAAAATTTATTTGGGCCATCAAATAGGTCCTAAGGAACCATAGTCACTGCCCCGCCATGACCGTTCCTCGTTGTTTTGCCTTTTACGACCAAAAAACTAGAATTCCGCCAGATTCTCATATTTTCGTGTGCTCTAGCTCACTCCTTCCGATTGGGCCCGGGTCCCCCAAAACTGGATTGCCTAACATTTTTCCAGGCCATCAAATACAACCTAAGGAACCATAGTCACCACCCTGCCATGGTCGCTCCTCGTTGTTTTGCGTTTTACGGCCAAAAAACTAGAATTCCGCCCGATTCCCATATATTCGTGTGCTATATATAGCCCACGCCTACCTAATGGGTCCGGTCCCCCCGGACCCCGATCGCCTAAAATTTTTCTGGGCTATCAAATACGACCTAAGGAACCATAGTCACCGCTCTTCCATGACCATTCCTCGTTGTTTTGCCTTTTACGACCAAAAAATTAGAATTTTTCCCGATTTCCATATTTTCATGTGCTATAGCCCATGCCTTCCGAGTGGATCCGAGCCCCCCGACCCCAATTGCCTATCATTTTTCCAGGCTATCAAATACGACCTAAGGAACCATAGTCACCGCCCCACCATGGCCGTTCCTCCTTGTTTTGCGTTTTACGGCCAAAAAACTAGAATTCCGCCCGATTCCCATATATTCGTATTCTATAGCCCACGCCTTCCTAGTGGGTTCCGGGCCCCCCAGACCCCGATCGCCTAAAATATTTCCGGGATATCAAATACGACCTAAGGAACCCTAGTAACCGCCCCTCCATGACCGTTCCTCGTTTTTTGCGTTTTACGGCCAAAAAACTAGAATTCCGCCCGATTCCCAAATATTCGTGTGCTATATATAGCCCATGCCTTCCGAGTGGGTCCGAGCCACCCGGACCCCGATCGCATAAAATTATTTCGGGCAATAAAATACGACCTAACAAACCATAGTCACCGCCCAGTCATGACTGTTCCTCGTTGTTTTGCATATAAGACCAAAAAACTAGAATTCCTCCCGATTCCCATATATTCGTGTGCTATAGCCCACGCCTTCCGAGTGGGTCCGGGTCCCCGGACCCCGATAACCTAAAATTATTATGGGCCATCAAATATGACCTAAGGAACCATAGTTACCACCCCACCATGGCCGTTTCTCGTTGTTTTGCGTTTTACAGCCAAAAAACTACAATTCTGCCCGATTCCCATATATTCGTGTGCTATAGCCCACGCCTTCCTAGTGGGGTCCGGACTCCCCGGACCCCGATCGCCTAAAATTATTCTAGGCCTTCAAATACGACCTAAGGAACCATAGTCACCGCCCCACCATGGCCGTTCCTCGTTGTTTTGCGTTTTACGGCCAAAAAACTAGAATTCCGCCCGATTCCCATATTTTTGTTTGCTAAGCCCACGCCTTCCGAGTGAGTCCGGGCCCCCGGACCTCGATCGCCTAAAATTTATTTGGGCCATCAAATAGGTCCTAAGGAACCATAGTCACCGCCCCGCCATGACCGTTCCTCGTTGTTTTGCCTTTTACGACCAAAAAACTAGAATTCCGCCAGATTCCCATATTTTCGTGTGCTCTAGCTCACTCCTTCCGATTGGGCCCGGGTCCTCCAAAATCGGATTGCCTAACATTTTTCCAGGCCATCAAATACAACCTAAGGAACCATAGTCACCACCCTGCCATGGTCGTTCCTCGTTGTTTTGCGTTTTACGGCCAAAAAACTAGAATTCCGCCCGATTCCCATATATTCGTGTGCTATATATACCCCACGCCTACCTAATGGGTCTGGTCCCCCCGGACCCCGATCACCTAAAATTTGTCCGGGCTATCAAATATGACTTAAGGAACCATAGTCACCGCTCTTCCATGACCGTTCCTCGTTGTTTTGCCTTTTACGACCAAAAAACTAGAATTTTTCCCGATTCTCATATTTTCATGTGCTATAGCCCATGCCTTCCGAGTGGGTCCGAGCCCCCCGACCCCAATTGCCTATCATTTTTCCAGGCTATCAAATACGACCTAAGGAACCATAGTCACCGCCCCTCCATGGCCATTCCTCGTTGTTTTGCGTTTTACGGCCAAAAAACTAGAATTCCGCCCGATTCCCATATATTCGTATGCTATAGCCTACGCCTTCCTAGTGGGTTCCGGGCCCCCCGGACCCCGATCGCCTAAAATATTTCCGGGCTATCAAATATGACCTAAGGAACCATAGTCACCGCCCCTCCATGACTGTTCCTCATTTTTTTCATTTTACGGCCAAAAAACTAGAATTCCGCCCAATTCCTATATATTCGTGTACTATAGCCCACGCCTTCCGAGTGGATCCGGGCCACCCGGACCCCGATCAGCTAAAATTTATTTGGGCTAACAAATACGTCCTTAGGAACCATATTCATCGCCCTCTTAGGTCATATTTAATGGTCCAAAAAAATTTTAGGCGATCCGATTCTGGGGAGCCCGGGCCAACTCGGAAGGCGTGGGCTATATCGCACACAAAAATATTGGAATCGGGTGGAATTCTAGTTTTTTTGCCTTAAAATGCAAAAAAACGAGGAACGGTCATGGTGGGGCAGTGACTATGATTCCTTAGGTCGTATGTGATGGCTCGGAAAAAGTTTAGGCGATTCGGTTTCGGGGGGCCCGAGCCCACTAGGAATGTGTGGGATATAGCACACGAAAATATGTGAATCCGGCGGAATTCTAGTTTTTTGGCCATAAAATTCAAAAGCATGAGGAGCAGTTATGACGAGGCGGTGACTATGGTTCCTTAGGTCTTATTTGATGGCCCAAAAAATTTTTAAGCGAACCGCTTTTCTAGGGGGCCCGGGCCAACTCGGAAGGTGTGGGCTATAACACACGAAACTATGGGAATCGGGAAGATTTCTAGTTTTTTGGCTGTAAGACGTAAAAGAACAAGGAGCAGTTATGACAGGCTGATGACTATGGTTCCTTAGATCGTATTTGATGGCCCGAAAAAATTTTAGGTGATCCGATGATGGGGGGCCCGGGCCCAATCCGAAGGTGTGGGCTATAGCACACGAAAATATGGGAATCGGGCGGAATTCTAGTTTTATGCCGTAAGACGCAAGAAAACAAGGGCCAGTCATGACGGGGCGATGACTATGGTTCCTTAGATCATATTTGATGGCCCGAAAATTTTTTAAGCGATCCGCTTTTCTAGGGGGCCCGGGCCCACTGAGAAGGCGTGGGCTATAGCACACGAAAATATGAGAATCGGGCGGAATTCTAGTTTTTTTGTCCGTAAAACTCAAATAAATGAGGAACGTTCAAGGAAGGGCGGTGACTATGGTTCCTTAGGTCGTATTTGATGGCCCGAAAAAATTTTAGGCGATCCGGTTCTGGGGCGCCCGACCCACTCGGAGGCGTGGGCTATAGCACACGACAATATGGGAATCAGGTAGAATTCTAGTTTTTTGGCCGTAAAATGCAAAACAAAATCATGGAGTAGTCATGATGGGGCAGTGACTATGGTTGCTTAGGTCATATTTAATGGCCCGAAAAAATTTTAGGCGATCCGATTCTGGGGAGCCCGGGCCCACTCGAAAGGCCAGGGCTATATCGCACACAAAAATATTGGAATCGGGCGAAATTCTTGTTTTTTTGCCTCAAAATGCAAAAACATGAGGAACGGTCATGGCGGGCCAGTGACTATGATTCCTTAGGTCATATTTGATGGCTCGGAAAAAGTTTAGGCGATTCGGTTTCGGGGGGCCCGAGCCCACTCGGAATGCGTGGGATATAGCACACGAAAATATGGGAATCAGGCGGAATTCTAGTTTTTGGCCGTAAAATGCAAAAAAACGCGGAACTATCATTGCAGGGCGGTGACTATTTTTCCTTAGGTCATTTTTGATGGCACGGAAACATTTTAGGTGATCCGTGTCCGGGGGCCCTGCCCACTGGGATGTAGCACACGAAAATATGAGAATCGGGCGGAATTCTAGTTTTTTGGCCATAAAACGCAAATAAACGAGGAACGGTCATGGCAAGGTGATGAATATGGTTCCTTAGGTTGTATTTGATGGCCCGAAAAATTTTTAGACGATCCGGTTCTGGGGGACCCGACCCACTCGGAAGGCGTGGTCTATAGCACACGAAAATATGGGAATCTGGCAGAATTCTAGTTTTTTGGCAGTAAAACTCAAAGAAATGAGGAGTAGTCATGACGGGGCGGTGACTATAGTTCCTTAGGTCGTATTTGATGGCCCGAAAAAAATTTTGGTGATCCGGTTCTGGGGGCACGGGCCCACTCGAAAGGCGTTGGCTATAGCACATGAAAATATGGGAATCGGGCGGAATTCTAGTTTTTTTGGCTGTAAAACACAAAAAACAAACAAGGTGAGGTCATGGCGGGGGGTTGACTATGGTTCCTTAGGTCATTTTTTATGGCCCGGAAACATTTTAAGAGATCGGGTGGAAAATGTTTTGATGCCCACTGGGAAGTAGCACACGAAAATATGGGAATCAAGTGAAATTCTAGCTTTTTGGCCGTAAAACTCAAATAAACGCTGAACGGTTATGGCGAGGCGATGACTATGGTTCCTTAGGTGGTATTTGATTGCCCGAAAAAAATTTAGGCGACCCAGTTCTGGGGGGCCCGAGCCTACCCGGAAGGCGTATAGCACATGAAAATATGGGAATCGGCCGGAATTCTAGTTTTTTGGCCGTAAAACGCAAAACAATGAGGAGCAGTCATGATGGGGTGGTGACTATGGTTTCTTATGTCGTATTTAATGGCCCGGAAAATTTTTAAGCGATCCGCTTTTCTAGGGGGCCCGAGCCCACTCGGAAGGCGTGGGCTATAGCACACGAAAATATGGGAATCGGGCGGAATTCTAATTTTTTGTCGGTAAAACTCAAATAAACGAGGAATGGTTAAGGAAGGGCGGCGACTATGGTTCCTTAGGTCGTATTTGATGGCCCGGGAAAATTTTAGGAGATCCGGTTCTGGGGGCCAGACCCACTCGGAGGCGTGGGCTATAGCACACGACAATATGGGAATCAGGTAGAATTCTAGTTTTTTGGCCGTAAAACGCAAAAACAAAAATGGAGTAGTCATGACGGGGCAGTGACTATGGTTGCTTAGGTCATATTTAATGGCCCGAAAAAATTTTAGGTGATCCGATTCTGGGGAGCCCGGGCCCACTCGGAAGGCGTGGGCTATATCGCACACAAAAATATTGGAATCGGGCGGAATTCTAGTTTTTTTGCCTTAAAATGCAAAAAAACGAGGAACGGTCATGGCGGGGCAGTGACTATGATTCCTTAGGTCATATTTGATGGCTCGGAAAAAGTTTAGGCGATTCGGTTTCGGGGGGCCCGAGCCCACTTGGAATGCGTGGGATATAGCACTCGAAAATATGTGAATCCGGCGGAATTCTAGTTTTTTGGCCATAAAATGCAAAAACATGAGGAGCAGTCATGATGGGGCGATGACTATGGTTCCTTAGGTCGTATTTGATGGCCCGAAAATTTTTTAAGCGATCCGCTTGTCTAGGGGGCCCGGGCCAACTCGAAAGGCGTGGGCTATAGCATACGAAACTATGGGAATCGGGAAGATTTCTAGTTTTTTGGCAGTAAGACGTAAAACAACAAGGAGCAGTTATGACAGGGTGATGACTATGGTTCCTTAGGTCGTATTTGATGGCCCGAAAAATTTTTAGGCGATCCGATGATTAGGGGCCCCGGGCCCACTCCGAAGGTGTGGGCTATAGCACACGAAAATATGGGAATCGGGCGGAATTCTAGTTTTTTGGCCGTAAGACGCAAGAAAACAAGGACTAGTCATGACGGGGTGGTGACTATGGTTCCTTAGGTCATATTTGATGGCCCGAAAAATTTTTAAGCGATCCGCTTTTCTAGGGGGCCCGGGCCCACTCAGAAGGTGTGGGCTATAGCACACGAAAATATGGGAATCGGGCGGAATTCTAGTTTTTTGTCCGTAAAACTCAAATAAACGAGGAACGGTCAAGGAAGGGCGGTTACTATGGTTCCTTAGGTCGTATTTGATGGTCCGGAAAAATTTTAGGCGATCCGGTTCTGGGGCGCCCGACCCACTCGAAGGCGTGGGCTATAGCACACGACAATATGGGAATCAGGTAGAATTCTAGTTTTTTGGCCGTAAAATGCAAAAAAGAAAAGGAGTAGTCATGATGGGGAAGTGACTATAGTTGCTTAGGTCGTATTTAATGGCCCGAAAAAATTTTAGGCGATCCGATTCTGGGGAGACCGGGCCCACTCGGAAGGCGTGGGCTATATCGCACACAAAAATATTGGAATCGGGCGGAATTCTAGTTTTTTGCCTTAAAATGCAAATGAATAAGGAACGATCACGGCGAGGCAGTGACTATGATTCCTTAGGTCGTATTTGATGGCTCGGAAAAAGTTTAGGCGATTCGGTTTCGGGGGGCATGAGCCCACTCGGAATGCGTGGGATATAGCACACGAAAATATGGGAATCGGGCGGAATTCTAGTTTTTGGCCGTAAAACGCAAATAAACGAGGAACGGTCATTGCAGGGTGGTGACTATTTTTCCTTAGGTCATTTTTTATGGCCCCAAAACATTTTACGTGTCCGGGGGCCCTGCCCACTGGAATGTAGCACACGAAAATATGAGAATCGGGTAGAATTCTAGTTTTTTGGCCATAAAACGCAAATAAACGAGGAATGGTCATGGCAAGGTGATGAATATGGTTCCTTAGGTTGTATTTGATGGCCCGAAAAAATTTTAGGCGATCCGGTTCTGGGGGGCCCGACCCACTCGGAAGGCGTGGTCTATAGCACACAAAAATTTGGGAATCAGGCAAAATTCTAGTTTTTTGGCAGTAAAACTCAAAGAAATGAGGAGTAGTCATGACAGGGTGGTGACTATGGTTCCTTAGGTCGTATTTGATGGCCCGAAAAAAATTTAGGTGATCCGGTTCTGGGGGCACGGGCCTACTCGGAAGGCGTTGGCTATAGCACATGAAAATATGGGAATCGGGCGAAATTCTAGTTTTTTTGGCTGTAAAACGCAAAAAACAAACAAGGAGCGGTCATGGAGGGAGGTTGACTATGGTTCCTTAGGTCATTTTTGATGGCCCGGAAACATTTTAAGCGATCGGGCGGAAAATGTTTTGATGCCCACTGGGAAGTAGCACACGAAAATATGGGAATCGGGCGAAATTCTAGCTTTTTGGCCGTAAAACTCAAATAAACGCTGAACGGTTATGGAGAGACGATGACTATGGTTCCTTAGGTGGTATTTGATTGCCCAGAAAAATTTTAGGCGACCCAGTTCAGGGGGGCCCGAGCCTACCCGGAAGGCGTGGGCTATAGCACATGAAAATATGGGAATCGGCCGGAATTCTAGTTTTTTGGCCGTAAAACGCAAAACAATGAGGAGCAGTCATGATGGGGCGGTGACTATGGTTCCTTATGTCGTATTTGATGGCCCGGAAAATTTTTAAGCGATCCGCTTTTCTAGGGGGCCAGGGCCCACTCGGAAGGTGTGGGCTATAGCACACGAAAATATGGGAATCGGGCGAAATTCTAGTTTTTTGTCCGTAAAACTCAAATAAACGAGGAACGGTCAAGGAAGGGCGGTGACTATGGTTCCTTAGGTCGTATTTGATGCCCCGGGAAAATTTTAGGCGATCCGGTTCTGGGGAGCCAGACCCACTCGGAGGCGTGGGCTATAGCACACGACAATATGGGAATCAGGTAGAATTCTAGTTTCTTGTCCGTAAAACGCAAAAACAAAAATGGAGTAGTCATGACGGGGCAGTGACTATAGTTGCTTAGGTCGTATTTCATGGCCCGAAAATTTTTTAGGCGATCCGATTCTGGGTAGCCTGGGCCCACTCGGAAGGCGTGGGCTATATCGCACACAAAAATATTGGAATCAGGCTGAATTCTGGTTTTTTTGCCTTAAAATGCAAAAAAACGAGGAACGGTCATGGCGGGACAGTGACTATGATTCCTCAGGTCATATTTGATGGCTCGGAAAAAGTTTAGGCTATTAGGTTTCAGGGGGCCCGAGCCCACTCGGAATGCGTGGGATATAGCACACGAAAATATGTGAATCGGGCGGAATTCTAGTTTTTTGGCTATAAAATGCAAAAACATGAGGAGCAGTCATGACGGGGCGGTGACTATGGTTCCTTAGGTCGTATTTGATGGCCCAAAAATTTTTTAAGCGATCCGCTTTTCTAGGGGGCCCGGGCCAACTCAGAAGGCGTGGGCTATAGCACACGAAACTATGGGAATCGGGAAGATTTCTAGTTTTTTGGCTGTAAGACGTAAAACAACAAGGAGCAGTTATGACAGGGTGATGACTATGGTTCCTTAGGTCGTATTTGATGGCCCGAAAAAATTTTAGGCTATCCGATGATGGGGTGTCCGGGCCCACTCTGAAGGTGTGGGCTATAGCACATGAAAATATGGGAATCAGGCGAAATTCTTGTTTTTTGGCCGTAAGACGCAAGAAAACAAGGACCAGTCATGACGGGGCGGTGACTATGGTTCCTTAGGTTATATTTGATGTCCCGAAAAATTTTTAAACGATCCGCTTTTCTAGGGGGCCCGGGCCCACTCAGAAGGCGTGGGCTATATCACACAAAATATGGGAATCAGGCAGAATTCTAGTTTTTTGTCCGTAAAACTCAAATAAATGAGGAACGGTCAAGGAAGGGCGGTGACTATGGTTCCTTAGGTCGAATTTGATGGCTCGAAAAAATTTTAAGCGATCCAGTTTTGGGGCGCCTGACCCACTCGGAAGGCGTGGTCTATAGCACACGAAAATATGGGAATCGGGCGAAATTCTAGTTTTTTGGCCGTAAAACGCAAAACAATGAGGAGAAGTCATGATGGGGCGGTGACTATGGTATGAGGTATATATTCGTTAATATGTAAACTTATAGGTAATACCAGATGTATTCACTTATAGGTAATCTAATAGTTTATCATAATATGTATATAAACTATGGTTATATAAACTATGGTTATATACATATTATGATAAACTATATAGGTTATCAATATTATATGTTAATATTATTAAATATGATATTACACATATTTACCTATAGTATAATATATGGATATATTATGTAACCCAATTATAATGCTTAATTATATTATTTACCTATTTTATATTATGTAATTTATAAATACATAATATATTTATAAAGATATAATCAATATATAGTTATTAGTTATCATAGATTAATAACATAGTTATTAATAATTATCAATATAAAACTATTACATGATATATCATATATAGTATATATAAAATATTATATCACTATATTAATATGAACAATTAGGTTACGTAATCATATTATGTAATTATGATAATATTAACTTATTATTATACATAATAGTATATGGTCATTTATGACAATATAGTATAATAGTATAATATATAATATAGTATTCCATTTATAATATAGAATAGTATAATATAGTATACCATTTATGACAATATATGATATCGTATTCATATAATTCCATGTGATTTAGTAACTATAGGTTACCTAACATTAATTTATCCATAATACTTTTTATCAGCATATAACCTAACACTAATTATAATTTATGTCATAAATCTATAGTGTTGATACCCTATTAATTTAAGTATACATATTATAATTTAGTCTATTTTCTGATTTAATGTATACATATAATAGTAACAAGTGATATGGTTAATTACTATAGATTGATAATATGCATTAGGTAATTAATGCATATATGATATAATAGCATAAACAATCATTAATATTATGGTATATAGTCATTGTGATATACCATGATAATAACCTATTTCATACCTATACCCAACATATATTTCCCCATGTGATGCTTACGATACCAAATTTTAAGTTACCATGTGGATACCAATCTAATAGTCATTTATATGTTTACCCAATTATTTTTCACTATTTATACTAGTATGCCTCACATATCATTTATCGTACATGGTATATTATGTGTCCAATATTAAATAATATGCTATCATTAGAGGGGGTTAATTATGTATTCACTCCGATATGACTATTATATAATCGAATATGATATATGGTTAAGTAATATTACCTATAATTATTAGATTACTGATAACAATTATATAATTAAATATTTAATTATATAACCAATAACCTAATTGGTAACATTTATGAAAAGCCATTATACAATTAAATAGATACTCATAACCACCAGTATATGTATGATACCTATATAAACTATACATATGTTACTATTATTGATATACTAAATTCATAAATTATACAATTATACCCAATCATATTGTATAATTAATGCATAATAATAGTATATATTAAGTTAATATTAAGATAGTCTATATAGGTATCATACATATACTGGTCACATCATACATGCTCTTAACTATAGGTTTATGTGGAACCTATAGTTATCTTTCATATATTGACTTACATATATTAATCCAGTATAGTATACATTATGTATACTATCTAGTAATAGATAGCATTAATTGGTATATACTATAATCGATAATAGTATTATTCCGAATTATATTACAATTATGTGTTATTATCATATATACATCTCAAGTATAAAAATATGTATGTGGTTATACGAGATATAGTGTTATCAAATTATATATTATCAATTATAGGTATTGTTATACAATTATTTAACCTAATTGTATTATACACGAGTATAATACAACATTAATAATGTATATACTTTACTAATTAATGTATTTATTGACTACATCTTGTTACTTATATTAATCGGTATATACAATAATTTGGTCATACAGATTATTCAATTATACTATATGGTTAATACAATGCATAAGCCATATCAATTAGAGTGTATTAACCATACACTTGAGATGTATATATGATCAACATTTACCATAATAAATTACCTCCTGTATATAATTTAACCCATTTCATATCTCATATTGTAATTATAATTAATAGATTTAATCATAATATAAGAAGTACTATCTAATACTTATTTCTGATAATAGTTATAATAATCATTATAAATCCAATTCTTAGTATATTCAGACTAATATACTAGTAGTATATTAATATTGTGAAAGTATAATAGTGATTAATCCGATTTATATTACTATACCTAATTACTAACTATCATATTCCTATTAACCTTATAATTATATATAATAATTATTTGTTAACTATAATAAGTACCATAGAATATAATAAGTATATATACTATATAGGAACAAATTATACAATATAAATACTAATTGTGATGTACTAATTATAAACTTTAGTATTAATGTATCATCATATAGGTCAGTATTATCAATTTATATACTTATTGTTAATCAATACTAATATATAATATTATAATAGATAATATAGATATGTAGGTAAATATATGATTATGTAATATACCAACTACATTTAATGTAATCAACTCAGGTTAACCTATGATTGAAGGTTTACTCATACTACCAATAGAAATATATAAGCATAAAGATATACAATTGAATATCATATAGGTTAATCATACTATACCTATACTTGATGAGTCTAAATTATAATGGATTCATTAATTATATATACTCGTTATCGTACATAAGTACCTATTAAATTGTAACCAAGATTAACGTTGGGTTGATATTATAGGTAATTATACCATAACTATTAAATATAATAATATTACTATAACTTATAATATATCCATATATATTAATATCACTAAACTGTATAATTATTATCACGTATTAATATACCCAAATTAATGATATCATTATCTAAAGTATAGGGTTATATTATAAATTATTACATATTATATAATTGTACAGTTACCAATTATGGTTATATAATTAGGTTATAATATACCTACACTAATACATTTTAATACAATAATTACCTATATCTTTTAGGTTACAATCATATATGTAGTATAGTATTTCACCTATTAATTATAATACTATTTTGATATTACGTACTATTGTAATAATACCATAAGTTATTCATTATATGTACTATATTTCATATAGGTATATTACAAGTGTATTAATTATAATGATAACTCAATATAAATAGTTAATATTACTTAACCATATTTATATATGATAAAATATGCCATCAAATTAAGTAAATAGGTATGTGTATAACTGTGATGACCCAAAATGTCATCTTTAAATTTAATAAGTAATTCTGTGTTCTAAGACTTCGAAAAGCACCGTTTATCATTTCTCGACTTGCGTGTGCAGTCCGTAAAATTTTCCTGAAAGTTTTTATGTGAAAAATGGATTAAAATGTGAAATAGAGCCTTAAAACTCTGGTCAATATTTTGAGCAAATGGAGTCGGATCAGTATTTTGACAGCTCCAGTAGCTCGTATCGTGATTTGGGACTTGGGTGTATGCCCGAAATTTAATTTGGAGGTCCCTATCTCAAGTTATGACCATTTAACGGAAACTAGTAATTTAAAGGCTAAAGATTTCTAAGTTTGACCACGGGGTTGACTTTTTGATATCGGGGTCAGAATCTGATTCTGAAAATTGGAATAGCTCCGTTATGTCATATATGACTCGTGTGCCAAATTTAAAGTCATTCCGGATTCATTTAACTTGTTTTGGCACAAGATTTGTAAATTGAAAAGTTTTGAAACTCAAAAGTCCGAATCGAGGTGTGAATTATAATTTCAGCATCGTTTGACGTGATATGAGACCCCGAGTAAGTCCGTATAATGTTTTAGGACATTTTGGTATATTTGGTTGAGATCCCGAGGGTCTCGGGTAGATTTCGGGTGGTCAACAGAATTTAATTTTGGCATTTCAAGAACGTTCGACGTTGTTTCTTCAAGAATAAGTGGTATCCCATTAAGCAAAGGAATTCTAAATTCAGTTTTTATGGAAGCATTAGATCCGTATTGAAATTTTGGAGCCATAGCAAAAAGAATCATCGAATTCGGACATCGTATGAGAGAGTTATGCCCATTTTCGTGTCGGGAAGGATTTTTCGTAGCCGCCAGCGCCCAGGGTAGCGTGGGGCGCTAGCCCTGGCGCTGGGAATTATTGGTGTACTGGAAAGTGCGCCACAGGCAGCGCCCCACGCTACCTGTGGCGCTCGAAAACGCCAGAAACCCCATAAAACGGGGAGTTTAGCCATTTTACTCATTTTTGAGTTTGGGGAGCTCGATTTAGGCAATATTTGGGCGATTTTCACGGGAAAAAATTGGGGTAAGTATTCCTTATCCTATATTAATTATATTTCATGATTCTATACTCATTTACATCATGAATCCATGAATTTATGGAAGAAAAATCAGATTTTTACAAAACCTTCCAAAAATGTAATACGAAGATTCGAAGGTCAATCCGATGTCGGAATTTGATAATTTTTGTATGGTTAGACTCGTCTCGGAATGGGTGTTTGGATTTCATAAGTTTTTTCGAGATTTAAGATGTGGGCCCCACTGTCAATTTTTAAAGTGAATTTCGGATTTTTATCCGGAAAATTAGTAAATTGATATGGAATTAATTCCTACGATTTGTATTGAGTATATCGAATTATTTGTGAATAGATTTGAAGCTTTTGGAGACAAATTTAAAAGGAAAAGCTGTGGTCGAGTAATTTATTGGAATTTGCATAGCGAGGTAAGTGTCGTGTTTAACCTTGACTTGAGGGAATAGAACCCTTAAATTATTTGTTATGTGAAATGCATGTGAACGACGTATAGGCGAGGTGACGAGTGTCTATACGTCGTCAAATTAATTATTTGCATAATTATTTGAAAATCATAAATTGTTCCAAGACACGAATTAATTGTTATAATAATTATTTCTTTCCTATTCCTTGACAAATATTAATTCTTGAATTCCTGCAATAATTGTTACATGCTATTTGATTTATGTGTATTAATTGCTACTTGACATTTAGCATATTAAATATTAAACTGTCTATTTTCTTCCCCGATTTTCATAATAAATTGCTAATTGTCATTGCTTGTTTCATAATTAAATCATAACTATTGAATGCTTGTTGTTTTAAAATTTTATATTAATTGTTGCATTTATTGGGGCAATTTATTCTATAAGAATTGGTAAATGAATATATTGGAGGATTGGGTTGCACGCCGCAACAGACTTGTTTAAAAGTCCATATTGGAGGATCGGGTTGCACGCCGCAACAGACTTGTTAAAAAGTTAATATTGGAGGATCGGATTGCACGCCGCAATAGACTTATTGAAAAGTCAATATTGGGGGATCGGATTGCACGCCGCAACAGACTTATTTAAAAGTCTATATATATACTTGATTGAAATAAATATATGACATACTTGATTAAAAGAAAAATATTGGGAGAGCGGGTTGCACGCTGCAACATAATTGAATGTGAATATATTGTGAGAGCGGGTTGCACGCTGCAACAGAATTTATGGAAATGATAATTGGTTATAACTGCTGAGTTGGCTTCAACCATTATAAATGAGTTACCTGATTTATTTCTATTATTGATGTTGTAACTAATATTGCGTACAGGTTAATGTAAGTGAACCGCCTTGGCCTCATCACTACTTCGTCGAGGTTAGGCTCAGCACTTACCAGTACATGGGGTCGGTTGTACTGATACTACACTCTGCACTTCTTGTGCAGATTTCGGAGTTGGTCCCAGCGGCGTACCATAGACTTGCTCGGATTTCAGCTACTCAGAGGAGACTTGAGGTATAACTGCACGGCGTTTGCAGTTCTGAAGTCCCCGTCTACTGTACCTTAGCTGTGTGTTTATTTCCAGACAGCTTTATTTTATTCAGACCTTTATTTTTATTATTCTAGAAGCTCGTGCACTTGTGACACCAATTCTGGGATGGTATTTAGACGCCGTTATTTTTATGGATTATTCACTATATTTCAGACCTTACTTCCGCATTTGTTTCTTTATTATTAATAAATTTAAAAATTATTTTAAAATAGATAATATTATTTTAACGTTGGCTTGCCTAGCAAGTAAAATGTTAGGCGCCATCACGGTCCGAAGGTGGGAAATTCGGGTCATGACAGTTGGTATTAGAGCACTAGGTTACATAGGTCTCACGAGCCACGAGCAAGCTTAGTAGAGTCTGAAAGATCGGTACGAAGACGTCTGTACTTATCTCTCAGAGGCTATGAAGTTTAGGAACAATATCACTTCTTTCTTATTCTGTCGTGCAATTTTATTCTATCATCGATGATTGAACCATTCTACTTTTATTCACTCGCAGATGGTGAGAACGCGTAATACCTCTACCGATGGACAGGGACCAGAACCCCCGGTGGCAACTATGGCCAGGGGTAGAGGTCGAGGCCGAGGTCATGCTAGAGGCCGAGGCAGAGGCCGAGGTAAAGCTCAGTCTAGAGCTCGAGCAACTGCACCTGTTGAAGAACCTCAGGTAGACCTTCAGGAGGAGGTCCCAGTTCAGAATGTACCAATTGGACCAGTTCAGGTCCCGGAAGGATTCATAGCCACTCCAGTGCTTCAGGACGCTCTAGTCTGATTGGTGAGTCTTATGGAGGGTGTGGCTCAGAATGGTACATTTCTAGTGGCACCAG